>NW_026576153.1:105000-175030 GCF_028641065.1 Leucoraja erinaceus | reverse complement strand
GGTGAAATGGAAGCCTCCCACCTCCTCCCGGAACCATCTTTATGTTTCTGCAGAGAACCAACACCATGATCCACCACCCACAACAAACCTCAATCAGCCACCTATTGAAAAACTCTAGGTTATGGTTGGAGAAAATAACACAAGAGTGATGGTTCCCTCATGGGAAAGAACGAAGAAATCCCAATGTTCACTGTCAGGGACATTGGCTGCCTGTTAGTGAAGTATTTTGGCCCTCTTTGTTTAGATAAGTCGGGTGTAAAACTAGACAACGTGCTGGTACTCGATCTATTCTCTCTGGGCTTCATTCTCTGCCACGGACCTTTCCATCTTTCCTTGCCTCTTCTAATGTCCTGCTGAGCAGACATCATCCTGAGATCCTGACCATTGTGTCTCACCATCTGCAGCTGTAGTCAAGGCGTGGTCATCAAGTGGCCCAGTCCCCAAACTGTACGATCTTAGAAAGAAGGTGGACATCCATCTGATGAAAGTGGGCGATCGCCAGTGTCGTGAGCTTAGTAAAGAGTGAAGTTCTCTGACTTGGGTGTTTGTCAACTTGTTTCCCCCCCAGAGGCTGGAGGAACTCAGAGACAGGCAGCATCTGCGGGGGGAAAGGAAAGTAACATTTTGGTACGGGATCTTTCATCCAGCATTTGTAATCTATTGTGCTTTTCCACCAGAATTTCCACGGACACTTTGCAGACAGACAAAGTAGAAAATATTAAACCTTTTCTCATGCTTTTCACTAGCAGTTGACACCTTGCTATTATTATGTTTGTTGGTGAATCAGCTTCTGTAAAATGTCCCTTAATGTGTAGGATGCAACACTAGGTCACACAGAATTAGTGTATGGGGGATCATTGGTCAGCACCGAGTTGATGGACTGAAGGGCCTGTTCCCACATCGCATCACTAAACTAAACTAAATTAAACTAGACCACTGTCAAGTCCTCTATCTTTGTCACATCTGATCCTAAGATGAGGCTTTCCATATGAGGACATCTGAGGTCCTCATGCTTTAGTGAAAGTAGTTTCTCTCTGGCTGTCATACATGGATCCCTCACCCTCGTTCCTTCTGTGTCTCAGAGTTCTGCTCTCCCTCCCTCTCCCCCCAGACACAACTTGGACAGAGTTCCCCTGGTCCTCACCTTTCACACCAATAATCACATCTTCCCATCTCCACCCCTTTCTGCTTTCCTCAGAGACCACTCCCTGCACAACTCCTTGGTTCACTCACACCTTCCCACCCAAACCATCCCCTCCCAGGACCTTTCCCCTGCAATTGCAGGAGATGCAACATCTACTCCCTTAACACAACCAGGGACTCCAGCAGGTGAGACAGAGATTCACCTGCACCTTCTCCAACCTCATCTACTGCATCCAGTGTTCCTGATGTGGGCTCTTGAACATCTGCAAAACCAAGTGTCGACTCGATGACTGTTTCACAGAACACTTACACTCAGTCTGCCAAGGTCTACTCAATCTCCTGGTTGCTAACCACTTTCCATTCCCATACCAGCCTCTCTGGTCCTAAGCCTTCTCCATTGCCAGTGTGGGTCCACATACACATTGAGGGAACAGCACCTCATATTTCGCCTGGGTATCTTACAACCCAACTGTTTAAACATTGAATTCTCCAATATTAGGTAAATTCTACAAAACCCACCTCCATCCCCCCCCCCCCCCCCCCCCCCCCCCCCCCCCCCCACCCACCCATCACTAAAAGTCGGGTAACTAGTTCCGCAGTTGACAACTATGCATCCCTCGTGGGCTTACACCTGTCTCCATCCAATAATTGACCTATCGGGGACCCACCTTGTCTGAAGTCATCTGTTGCCAGCCCTAATTTTCCCTTAATTTCTTTGCTTCTAGTTTTTCGCCCCCACTCTCCCGACAATAATCGGTTTGGTGAAGGGTCACTTATCCATTTTCCCCAGAGATGCTGTCTGACCCGCTGAGTTACTCCAGCAGTTTGTGTTTATCATAGGTATAAGCCAACATAGGGGTCACTGTCGTTGGCCGCGGCTGCCCTGCCAGCAGTTGTCTGTCTTTTCACCGTTTCATTTTTATTTTTAGTTAGTTAAAGTGTTTTGTTTGGAGGTCTAGACTTTTTGTGTGGGTGGGGGGGGGGGGGGGGGGGGGGGGGGGGGGGAGGGGGAAACTGCCTGTCAGGGTCCCTACCTGGTCGGAGAGGCAGCATTCCTCCGGGCTGCATCTTCGACCCGTCCTCGCGGCCTACCAGCGGGCCTGGAGCGGCGTTTCCTGTCGCGGACCGCCCAGAACCTTGGCTTCGGCGGCGGCACAGCGCTGGACGCTATCGTGGAGCGGGCGATGCCTTGCCTGGGTCGCCGCGCTGGAGCTCCGGTGAGCTGAGACCGCCGGGAACAACATCGTGGAGCTGCGGGACTGTGGAGCGGCCAGCTGTGGGCGGCGGCGCCGAACTTTACACCGGGACCTTGGGATCTCGCGACGCGATCGCCAGTTGTGGAGCTCCAACTGGCGCGGCCTTGTCGGCTTCGGAAGCCGCGGCCTCCAGTACGGAGGCGGCCGTTCCAGGGTTCCCAGGCCGCTGTGAGGACTCTCCCGACGCCGGAGCACCACCACCCGGCGAGAACGGCCAGGAACATCAGGCCTCCGTAGAGGCAACTGTGGAGGCCTCAATAGGCCCGACTATGGGTGAACTGGGGTTGGGGACTGGACTTTGTGCCTTCCCTCATTGTGGGAGCCATTGTGGGGGGGATGTTCTTTGTGTTTAAGACTCTCATTGGTGTTATGTCTGTATTCTTTTTTTGTGTGCTGCAAAATGGCAAAAAACATTTCACTTCATTACACCTCGGTGTATGTGAATGTGACTAATAAAAACCTTTGGATACTTTGAATACATAGGCAGTTCTTTTTTATTACCAAGCGGGACCTTGCCAACTGCCCTGCCCTAATTAGCCCTCTTGATGACCACATCAAAAAGAAGGGTCTCGACCTGAAACGTCACCCATTCCTTCTCTCCAGAGATGTTGCCTGTCCCACTGAGTTACTCCAGCGTTTTGTGTCGAGCTTCAAAAACTCTATCTGATTTGTGATGTACAATTTCACACAGGTAGACTTGCTGAAGCCACAGTTTGATGCATTCAATCAGGTTGCCGTGTGTCCACATACTTACTGAGTTTGGATGTAACAGCTGCAAAGTTTGCAATGAGCATGTTGATTTTAGCATCAAGTAACAAGGTGTTGTGAGTTGTGGAGCCTTGCTATGTGCAATCTGTCAGCAGCCCCATGATATATATTATCAGTGGTAATTGATGGTGGCGTGGCAGGCCACTGGAATGTGAGATTTGCCTCCAGGTACTGATGGCATATAATAATTATTCACCGGCAGGTTAGAGTTTGCCCATTATCTGCTTCAGCAGTTCTTTGGGTTGGACCAACGTGGCATATTTGGCACAAAAACACTCACCCAGGCGAATCTGGTGCAGACGAAATGTGTAGGAAGGAACTGCAGATGCTGGTTTAGAGCAAAGATAGACACAAAATGCTGGAGTAACTCAACTAGACTGGCGTCATCTCTGGAGAGAAGGAATGGGTGATGTTTCGGGTCGAGACCCTTCTTCAGTTGCACTTTAGTCCCGGCGTTCATGTGGCCAAGACTGAGCAGGTTCTGGTGTGTGATCAATGGCTGAGCTGAATGACTATGGGAGCAGCATAGAACAATGGTTCATTGAGAATGCCAGCAGACTAGAGCCTCACCTGGCTGCAGATGCTTTGCTGAAGTCTTTGAGCTCACCAACATGATAGGCAGTGGGGTCATAGGGTCATAAGGAATAGGAGTAGAATTAGGCCATTCGGCCCATCAAGTCTACTCTGCCATTCAATCATGCTGATGTATCTCTCCCTCCTAACCCCATTCTCCTGCCTTCTCCCCATAACCTCTGACATCCGTACTAATCAAGAATCTATCAGTCTCTGCCTTTAAAATATTAATTGACTTGGCCTCCACAGCCTTCTGTGGCAAAGAATTCCACAGATTCACTGCCCTCTGACTAGAGAAATTCCACCACATCTCCTTCCTAAAAATTCTGATTTAACCAATTTAGGTGAGGTTCACCAATGAAACAGGTCTCCCCTTTCAAAAGAGAATATGTACTCAGTGTTAGAGCTCAACCAATCAACCTTTATTGTCATCTTGCAAGCAACAGTTGTACAGTGCAAAATGAAAAGACGTTTCCCAGGGAATAGCGGAGCATCGCACATGAAATTTAAAACATTTCACACATAATAACACTAAAAACATCCAGTCCTTGATGGAACAGTATAAATAGTTAAAAGCAGGTAAAAACACAACGTTAAAATACAATAAAACCAATCATAACAAAAATGTCCGGGGCAGCTGAATTGAGTGGCCAGTGCCAGTTATTAAAGTGTCCGTGCCAGCCGCAGAATCAAGTGACTGTGAGTACAGAGTGACTGTTTAGCAGCCTCACAGCCTGTGGTAGGAAGCTGTTTAGCAGTCTGGTTGTCCAGGCTTTGATGCTTCGATATCTCTTGCCTGATGGCAGGAGATCCAGGTGTATGTGGAGGGGGTGCAGTTTGTCCTTAGCAATTCTCTGAGCTTTGTTCAGACAGCGGCTCTGGAACAGTTCTTGTACCGAGGGTAGGGAGACGCCAATGATCCTCTCTGCTCCCCTCACTACCCTCTGCAGAGCCTTCCTGTCCGAGCAGTTGCAGGTGGAATACCACGTATTTATGCAGTACGTGAGTACAGACTCCACCGAACCCCTGTAGAAAGTCCTGAGGTTGTTGGTGGGGAGTGAGGCCTGTTTTAGTTTCCTCAGGAAGTGCAGTCGCTGATGGGCCCGTTTGACGGTCCCAGTGGTGTTCCTGGACCAGGTGAGGCTGTCTGTAATTTGCACACCGAGGAACTTTATGCACTCCACTCTCTCCACTGTAGTGCCACTGATGTTGAGGGGTGTATGCTTTGGCTGCGCCCTCCTGAAGTCGACAACCATCTCCTTTGTTTTGTCGACATTTAATTCTAGATTATTTTTGCCGCACCAGTCCACTAGTTGTTTTACTTCCTCCCTGTACATTGATTCGTCATCTCCGCTGATGAGTCCCACCAGCTAAGTTTGTGGATTCGATCCTGGTATACAGCTCACACTCCTTGGCCTCAGTTACATTGCTGAACTACAGATCACAAATGTGACAAGTCCATGGCATATCACAACTCTTCACTGGCAGGTCAGAGCTCGCCCATTATCTGCTTTGGCAGTTCTTTGGGTTGGATCAACATGACACTGAAAAACTCACCAAGGGTGACCACCAAAACCTCATTCTTCCATCCATGGTGGACTCAGTCACGGGGGGAGAGTGTACAAATTCCGTACAGGCAGCACCCGTAGTCATGATCGAACCGTGGTCTTTGGAGCTGGAAGGCAGCACTTTTGGTGCAGATGGAAAGTTGCTGCCTTCCAGCAATTGGAATGAACTCGTACTGTGGGCAGGGCTATTAATGCTTCTGATCAAAGACAGGTAATGGGCTTGTCCCACTTTATCGACCTAATTCACGACCTCTGCCGAGTTTACCCTTGACTCATACTCGCAGCATGGTTGTCACAAGGTCGTAGGAGGTCGTAGGTAGGTCGTAGCAGGTCGTGATGCTAGTCGTAGGTACTCGTGGCATCAAGTAGGTCGGGGCCTTTTTTCCAGCCTGATGAAAAATGTCCACGAGTAAAAAAGGTCGTGAATTAGGTCGTGAAAGTGGGACAGGCCCTTTAAGGAAAGGCTAAAAAGGTGCAGCTAAGTTGCAATTTGGTGGAAGGTTTGGATAGAATAAAAGGATATCAGTGATCAGATAAGGTCATAAGGTCATAAGGAATAGGAGTAGAATTAGGCCCTTTGGCCCATCAAGTATGCTCTGCCATTCAATCTATCTCTCCTAACCCCATTCTCCTGATTTCTCCCTATAACCTCTGACACCTATACTAATCAATAATCTATCTACTGCATACATATACATCCACTGACTTGGTCTCCACAGCCTCCTGTGGCAAAGAATTCCACAGATTCACCACCCTCTGACTAAATAAATTCCTCCTCATCTCCTTCCTAAAAGATTGTCCTTTAATTCTGAGGCTATGGCCTCTAGTCCTGGACTCTCCCACTAATGGAAACATCCTCTCCACATCCAAACTTTTAACTATCCTGTATGTTTCAATCAGGTCCCCATCATTCTTCTAAACTCCAGCGAATATTGATCCAGTACCGTCAAACGTTCATCTTATGTAAATCGACTGATTCCTGGGATCATTCTTGTAAACCTCCTCTGGACCTCCTCCATTAATGATCTGGATGAGGGAATTGAAGGCAATATCTCCAAGTTTGCAGATGACACTAAGCTGGGGGGCAGTGTTAGGTGTGAGGAGGATGCTAGGAGACTGCAAGGTGACTTGGATAGGCTGGGTGAGTGGGCAAATGTTTGGCAGATGCAGTATAATGTGGATAAATGTGAGGTTATCCATTTTGGTGGCAAAAACGGGAAAGGAGACTATTATCTAAATGGTGGCCGATTGGGAAAGGGGGAGATGCAGCGAGACCTGGGGGTCATGGGACACCAGTCATTGAAGGTAGGCATGCAGGTGCAGCAGGCAGTAAAGAAAGCGAATGGTATGTTGGCTTTCATAGCAAGAGGATTTGAGTATAGGAGCAGGGAGGTTCTACTGCAGTTGCACAGGGTCTTGGTGAGACCACACCTGGAGTATTGCGTGCAGTTTTGGTCTCCAAATCTGAGGAAGGACATTATTGCCATAGAGGGAGTGCAGAGAAGGTTCACCAGATTGATTCCTGGGATGTCAGGACTGTCTTATGAAGAAAGACTGGATAGACTTGGTTTATACTCTCTAGAATTTAGGAGATTGAGAGGGGATCTTATAGAAACTTACAAAATTCTTAAGGGGTTGGACAGGCTAGATGCAGGAAGATTGTTCCCGATGTTGGGGAAGTCCAGGACAAAGGGGTCACAGCTTAAGGATAAGGGGGAAATCCTTTAAAACCGAGATGAGGAGAACTTTTTTCACACAGAGAGTGGTGAATCTCTGGAACTCTCTGCCACAGAGGGTAGTCGAGGCCAGTTCATTGGCTATATTTAAGAGGGAGTTAGATGTGGCCCTTGTGGCCAAGGGGATCAGAGGGTATGGAGAGAAGGCAGGTACGGGATACTGAGTTGGATGATCAGCTATGATCATATTGAATGGCGGTGCAGGCTCGAAGGGCCGAATGGCCTACTCCTGCACCTAATTTCTATGTTTCTATGTTTCTATGACCCTCTCCAGAGCCAGTACATCCTTCCTCAGATATGGTGCCAAAAATTGCTCACAATATTCCAAATGCAATATTCCAAATTACAGATCCTCAGCATAACATCCCTGTTTTTGGTGTACAAACCCTTTCGAAATAAATGCTAGCGTTGCATTTACTTTCTTTACTACTGATTTGACTTGCAGATAAACTTTTTGGGAATCCTGCACCAGCACTCCCAAACACCTTTGCACCTCCGATTTTTGGATTTTAACCCCATGTAGAAAATAGTCTACGCCTTTATTTCTACTACCAAAGTGCATGACTCCACATTCTGTTACACTATATTCCATCTGCCACTTCTCTGCCCACTCTCTCAATTAACAGGGCTGTGGGACTCATCGAGGTCAGGCTAGTCTAATGGAGAAGTTGCACCACTTTCTTTGCTCTTTAAAACATCTTGAATCTCTCTTTCCTGATTCTTCCAATGTTCTCGGGCCTGAATTGTTAACTTTCTTGTTTTCTCCATAAATACTGGTTGCCACTGAGTGTTTGCAGCATTTTATATATTTAGTTCAGATTTCCACAATAAGACCGTATTTTGATTTTGATTTTTAAAAGTTACACGTTCAGTAAATGCTGATTTTAGCATCAATTACTTTGGCAGGTCCCCCATTCCTTCTCTCCAGAGATGCTGCCTGTCCCGCTCAGTTACTCCAGGTTTTTGTGTCTATCTTTGGTTCAAAGACATGATGGCTGTAGGAACATAGCTGTTCCACATTCTGTTGGTGTTGGACTTCAGGTGACTGTATCTCCTACCCAACAGTAGCAGCATGAAGAGGCTCAGATTGATGTTCCAAAAACACCACCATAAGTTGTGCGTTGGCCACTATAAATTGCACTTGGTGTCGGTAATAGAGTGATGCAGTGTGGAAACAGGCCCTCGGCCCATCTTGCCCACACCGGCCAACATGTCCTTGCAACACTAGTCCCACCCACCTAAGTTTGGTCCATATCCCTCCAAACCTATCCTATCCATGTACCTGTCTAACTGTTTCTTAAACTTTGGGATAGTCCCAGCCTCAACCACCTCCTCTGGCAGCTTGTTCCATACACACACCACCCTTTGTGTGAAAACGTCACCCCTCAGATTCCTTTTAAATTTTTTCCCCCCTTCAACATAAACCTAGGTCCTCTGGTCCTCGATTCACCTACACTGGGCAGGTGACTCTGTGCATTTACCCGATCTATTCCTCTCATGATGTTATAAGTAGGTGGTAGATTAACTGGGATTGTAGGTTACAAGGAAACACTGTTAAGGAATAGGGTTACCCTTTGAGCTAGCATAAACTTGACAGGCTGAATTCCCTCCTTTTGGTTTGTAAGGAAATATGAAAATACGAAAAAGCAAGAAAATTATGCTAACTGTTTACAAATTGGTGATGAGAACTCATGTAGAGAATTACGCCCAATTCATTGCCCCACAAGTTAAGAAAGAAATTGTATTAGAGAGAGTATGGGGAGATTTTATTTAATGGGCTCAGTGAATTTGGGGTTGGCGAGACAGGAAAGGGTGGCCTTGTTTTCCTTAGAGCAGAATAGGTTTTTGGCAGAAGTGTTGGTAACAGAAAAACATAGGGTTAAGTCTGAAGGTAATAAAAATGTCACAGTGAGAACTTGTAATGATCTGTTTCACACCAGCATTGCCTGAAAAGGTGTTGTGCCTTTTAAAATGGAATTGAATTAATATTCAGAGTGAGAGAGAATACAGAGCTATGGAGAGAAAAAAGGAAACATGACTAATTTGATGTGCAGGAAGGAACTGCCGATGCTGTTTTTAACGAAGACAGACACAAATACTGGAGCAACTCAGCGGGCAGCATCTCTGGAGAAAGGAACTGGGGCAAATCAGGTCGGAACCCAGCAGACAGTTCAGACAGCAGATCCTTAGTCAGCCCACTGCCTGACCCACTGAGTGCCTATCGTCTGGCTAATTTGGCACTCCTTTGAAAGATGCAGTGAAGGTAACATATATTTTACTATGCTATATCAGTTTATGGTGTTTAGGGATTATGCCTCCATCCACTCCTTTCTTCCCCGCTAGAAATAAAATACTCTGAAAATATCTTGAATGGAAAGCAGCATCTGTTATAGCTGTTGTCAGTAAAACCAAAAACTGGTGGACATGTTTAGTTTTTTAGTTTAGATTAGTTTACATAGAAACATAGAAAATAGGTGCAGGAGTAGGCCATTCGGCCCTTCGAGCCTGCACCGCCATTCAATATGATCATGGCTGATCATCCAACTTGGTATCCTGTGCCTGCCTTCTCTTCATACCCCTTGATCCCTTTAGCCACAAGGGCCACATCTAACTCCCGCTTAAATATAGCTTATGAACTGGCCTCAACTACCTTCTGTGGCAGAGAATTCTAGAGATTCACCATTCTCTGTGTGAAAAATGTTTTTCTCATCTCAGTCCGATTTCCCCATTATCCTTAAACTGTGACCCCTTGTTCTGGACTTCCCCAACATCGAGAACAATCTTCCTGCATCTAGCCTGTCCAACACCTTAAGAATTTTGTAAGTTTCTATAAGATCCCCCCTCAATCTTCTAAAATCTAGTGAGTACAAGCCGAGTCTATCCAGTCTTTCTTCATATGAAAGTCCTGACATCCCAAGAATCAGTCTGGTGAACCTTCTCTGTATTCCCTCTATGGCAAGAATGTCCTTCCTCAGATTAGGAGACCAAAACTATACGCAATACTCCAGGTGTGGTCTCACCAAGATCCTATACAACTGCAGTAGAACCTCCCTACTCCTATACTCAAATCATTTTGCTATGAATGCTAACATACCATTCGCTTTCTTCACTGCCTGCTGCACCTGCATGCCTACTTTCAATGACTGGTGTACCATGACATCCAGGTTTCGTTGCATCTCCCCTTTTCCTAATCGGCCACCATTTAGATATTAGTCTACTTTCCTGTTTTTGCCACCAAAGTGGATAACCACATTTATCCACATTATACTGCATCTGCCATGCATTTTCCCACTCACCCTTCCTATCCAAGTCACCTTGCAGCCTCCTAGCATCCTCCTCACAGCTAACACTGCCCCCCAGCTTCGTGTCATCCGCAAACTTGTAGATGTTGCATTCAATTCCCTCGTCCAGATCATTAATATATATTGTTAATAGTTACTGAGCCGTGCGGTACCCCACTAGCCACTGCCTGCCATTCTGAAAAGGACCCGTTTACTCCTACTCTTTGCTTCCTGTCTGCCAGCCTGTTCTCTATCCACATCAATACTGAACCCCCAATACCGTGTGCTTTAAGTTTGCATACTAATCTCTTATGTGGGACCTTGTCCAGATATAGCCCATCCACTGGTTCTCCCTTATCCACTCTACTAGTTGCATCCTCCAAAAGGTCTATAAGATTCATCAGACATGATTTACCTTTCATAAATCCATGCTGACTTTGTCCAATGATTTCACCACTTTCCAAATGTGCTGCTATCCCATCTTTAATAACTGACTCTAGCAGTTTCCCCACTACCGATGTTAGACTAACTAGTCTGTAATAGTAAGATTAAACGAGAACTTACCAGTTTGACGTTTGATCTGTATTTCATGAGGAGTTACGATGAGGGATTACGTGAAGAGCCCGCTCAGCACGCATGCGCGACACACTTCAAAGCAGCGGTGTGGAATCACAGACAGACACAGTTATTGAAATAAACATAGTAAAGAAAAGGAGACCTTAGTTATCAGTTTGACCCATATTATTGAGGGTAGGAGCCGAGGGCACGTAATCTCTCATCGTAACTCCTCATAAAATACAGATCAAAATTCTTAAGGGGTTGGACAGGCTAGATGCAGGAAGATTGTTCCCGATGTTAGGGAAGTCCAGGACAAGGGATCACAGCTTAAGGATAAGGGGGAAATCCTTTAAAACGAAGATGAGAAGAACTTTTTTTCACGCAGAGAGTGGTGAATCTCTGGCACTCTCTGCCACAGAGGGTAGTTGAGGCCAGTTCATTGGCTATATTTAAGAGGGAGTTAGATGTGGCCCTTGTGGCTAAGGGGATCAGGGGGTATGGAGAGAAGGCAGGTACGGGATACTGAGTTGGATGATCAGCCATGATCATATTGAATAGCGGTGCAGGCTCGAAGGGCCGAATGGCCTACTCCTGCACCTAATTTCTATGTTTCTATAAAATACAGATCAAACTTCAAACTGATAAGTTCTTGTTTAATTTGACTATTTTACTTCGGAGTCACGTGAGTGACTACGTGAAGATTATAAAGCTCTGTGATTCCAACCGTGTAACAGTTCATACTTCACTCGCTGCCGAAGTCTTTCGAGGGAGGAAGTATGTTATCGTAATCAACCATGAATCTGTCTGTAAAAACAATAATGGTGCTATTAACAACAACAAGACCAAATGCTCCCCCGGGCTTAAATTATATATTTTTTGCAGATTCTTTTTCTGCAAACGATACAGGTTCTGTCAGTGGTTTGTTATAAAAGTTTGGAACGTATACTCCCTGGACCACCCCGCTGTAGCCAGGATGTAGTCCATTGGCATGTCCATCCTCTTAGTCACTGATGTGGATGCTGTCCTGGTGGAGTAAGATTTATACACGTTAATATGTACTTCAGCAACTCCCAGTACCTGCTTGAGCCACTTGAGATAGTTTGGCTCGTCACCTGACCATAACGTTTCTTGTGGCTGACCCATAAGGCTTTTTCTCTCCCTCGAGGACTACTTATTGTGTCGATGTAGTTCAATAAGTGGGTCATGACACATAACCGTGGTTCAGGTGGGTATGCCCGGAATTCCATAACTAGACCTGATGTTCCTGGTCTGCTCTGTTTGCCCAGTCCCTAATGGTAATGTAACGTGGTTTAGTGGACCATATTGTCCAATCGTAGTGGATGGAGGAAAACTGGACTCTTTGTGCTGAGACAAGGCCATCAGCATGTCCCTTCAGGGTGGGCTGTTCCAGGGTGAGGGACCTGGCTGGTGACCATCCCCTAAGGTACGTCAGGTCCATACTGACATCCCAGATTTGGGTGTACCTGGGTCTGGGGGATTAACCTCTCCTGAATTTGATCACCAGCGGGAGGTACCCTATGGCCTGTGGTCCTGGTGCCCGAGTTAAGTAGGCTGACAGAGCACTTCTGGCTGAATCCTTCATAGTGGTGAAGACCTGCCAGAACTCCAGTACAGGTTTGTTGTGGTTGAATATGTAGTTCCTGTATTTGAATGGTATCTTCCCACTTCTTGATGTTCGCCAAGTATGTTCCCTGGTGGATATGCGATGGGATGCTATCCTTGTGTTGATAGCGCTATTGACAATCCAGGCCCAGCAGAGGTCTTCCCAATTCTGCAATCCAGGCCCACTGATGGTCTTTTCAAATCTGCAATCCAGTACAGGTGCACAACCTTTTATCCGACGATCCAAATAACGAAAACCTCCGAATAGCGACATTTTTTCAGTCCTTGAAGAAAGGTCCTTGAAAACGTTCACCGAGGGCGGCCCGCAGAGGTGACAGCGGAACCTCCGGTCGGTCCTCGAAGAAAGGGGAACTAAATCCCCATTCATAAAAGAGAAGGTGAGGGTATATTGCGTGGGAGGGTTAATAATTGACAATCTGCTGCTGCCTGCCCGCTGAGTTAAAACGTTCCCACGGTAGACTCACGATACACAGTGTATCGTGAGTCTTGCGTGGGAACTTTTTAACTCAGCGGGCAGGCAGCAGCAAATTGTCGCTCCCTTCAGTTTCACCCCACCTACACCCCTCTGCTTCCCGGCCATATGTGTGACCCCTTCCCTCCTCTCTCCAGCTCCCCGCCCATTGCACCGGCGCGGGGGCTTTGCACTGCCTTCACGTCGGAGCCAGTGCCAGTCACCGGAGACGTCAGGATCAACGGGACACCGGCCCCCAGGCCCACTGCAAGCACGGAGATCCCAGAGACCCACAGCCAGCAGCAGCCCAGCCCCGTTCCAATTCCAGAGGAACACGCTCCCCGTAGGGACCGAAGCTGATGATGTGCAAGGTACGTCTTGGTCTTGAGGTTGCGGATGAGGGGGCGCAGCTCGGGCTGTGACGTCTCCGGCCACCCCCCTGTACAGGAGCTGAGACTGGGAACTGTGGGGTTGTTTGCAGTTGCAGAGGGAGGGGGCAAGGGCGGTACAGTTCCCAGTCTCAGCTCCATTCTAGGGGGTGACCGGAGACGTCAGGACCAACGGGACACCGACTGCAAGCACGGAGATCCCAGAGACTCACAGCCAGCAGCAACTCTAGCCCAGCCCCGCTCCAACTCCAGAGGAACCCGGGTTGCGGATGAGGGGGCACAGCTCGAGTTGTGTGCGAAGTGCCACTTGTCGCTGTAGCGGCCCATCGGGGAGCGGGTTCTTGTTGGTCCTGACGTCTCCGGCCATCCCCCTGGACAGGAGCTGAGAGACGTCAGGACCACCAGAAGCCGCTCCCGATGTGCCGCTACAGCGACAAGTGGCATTTGCCCACAGCCCGAGCTGCGCCCCCTCATCGGGACACCGACCCCCAGGCCCACTGCAAGCACGGAGATCCCAGAGACTCACAGCCAGCAACAACTCTAGCCCAGCCCCGCTCCAACTCCAGAGGAACCCGGGTTGCGGTTGAGGGGGCGCAGCTCGGGCTGTGGGCGAACTGCCACTTGTCGCCGTAGTGCCCCATCGGGCAGCGTATTCCTCTGGAGTTGGAGGGACAGGGAGACACAGCGGCTTTTGAGAATGGTGGGCAATCACTTCCAAAGTTCTGCCCACACAGTCAGTACACCTCTCCTACACTTGTCTCCCGCACTAAGATTATCTCGCAGAGAATTATCCCAGCCTAACCCTCCCTATTCTCTCCTATTCTGCAAGAAAAAACTACATTGAAGACTCAAACTCGCGATCGAGTAACTGCCGGGATCGAGGCGCAAACTCACGACCTTGTGGATATGAGCCGAGCACTCTGCCACTGAGCCAGCCATTAAAATCTACGCTAAAAATCTTCCATTCCGAAAGCCGAAAAATTCTGAATTACGAAAAGTGTCTGGTCCCAAGGCTTTCGGATAAAAGGTTGTGCACCTGTAGTTTAATTTATCGTGGCATGTGCGTAGTACCCGACTGATGAGGCCGTAGTACCTGATGTGGTAGGAAAAACATAGATTAGATTCCCCCCTCATGCTTCCTAATTCAGTGGGATTAAATTCATTGCCCCTGCCTCAAATTTGTTTTTTTGCGACATACATTGGTACGTGGAGAATTCAATTGAATATAGTGAAATCGATATCGGGTGTTCCATATTGCTTTGTAATTCCAGCAATACTTGGGTTTAATATGTCTGTTTACAGTATTTAGCTCACCTAGTAGGTAAGTTTGCTGATGGTCGTATATATTTTTGACGACCTGTAGTTTCCAATTGTTAAATAAATGTCACATGATATCAATTTATTCTGCCCAAGTGGTTTGTGTATGTCACTACTGTGATGTTGTTAATTATAAATGAACATGCAAAATGGTGCACTGCAGGATAATATGCTTTGCCAATAGAGTGTACTCAAAATTTCCAAACTAGGTTTTACGCCTAGTGTCTATAGTGATGACGACTCCAGATTAGTCCATATGCCACCATGGTTTGGGTGAGGGTAGTTTAAACATTAGCACCTAGCCTTAATGGAAGGTTCAAGTTAAGTAGCTGGAACAGCTGCTACTAACTCCCAATACTCTTGCCACTGTTGAATGGTAGGTAGATACCATTAATTGTTACAGGTTGTGTCATACTGACTCTCCTATGCCAAGTTAAAGATAAGTGGGTAGAGTGTTGAATACCAAATAGTCAACAGTAGAGGATTTATATTTCAAGGTACTGCAATACTGGTTGATGCGTGGAGTGGACGGAGCAAGCCCCTCCCCATCTCCCTGTCCCAAATCAATTGATACATGGTCCCTTGATAAGGGACGAGTCAAAATAGAACTAACAACAACAGATACTCCGCTCGATCTTTGTCAAGGCTGAGAGCGATGGTTTCAATCGTAGATCTATCTGGATTGCATGACAAGCTCGGCTAAAAGAATAATAACTAAAGCTGTGATAGCTATACCCATGGATTAGTTGTCGTTAATATCATTGGAACATGCCATCACGATAGTTCCTTAATATAGCCAGGGCTGGTTAGAATATCTGGAACCAATTTGGCTGTAATAGCCATAGTCGATAACTAATACTGCCAAGTTCTCTCCAAGTTTTTTGAATGGGTACTGAATAGTATGCATCTTTTAAGTTGATGTCTACCATTAAGTATGCTTGGAATGAAAGGTTGGCAGTTTCAATATTCCAAGCATGGCCTGGCGAGATACTCAAGTGGCAAGTCAATGACGGTGCGACATATACCATGTTGGGATTTTTAGAGCCAAATGTTCATACTGGGTTTATTATGGCCCCTTGATATCAATGATGGTGACATTACCATCTTGGTTAGTTGGTACCAAACGTTCATATAGGCTTCTATATGACCCCTGTATAATTATTACCCCCAGTTGCTAGTCCCTCATGTTCTTATTAGTGGGAGGGTAGACCCCTAGGGTGCATGCTGTACTGGTATTATATGGTCCCTGGGAAGGGACATATCAGGTATAAACTGATAAGGCAGTTACTACTAATCTTAGCCAAAAGGCCGAGCAGGATGGGATCTAATTTAATTTTATCCTTGAATACTTTGTTAGTACAAACCCTTCATCTTTTGTGTGATGGCAGGAACCATACGTATCTTATTTCACTGTTGTTCCGTGGTGTGTTAATCTCTTCGGTTTCCGGTTCCTTGTCCGTAGGGATGGTGTTGTTGGGGGTGGCACATTTTTCCAGGGGTCCCCCCTCTGGACCCTGGCCTGAAAATACAGGGCATGCGGGCCCCGAGCTTACACCAATACTATTAGGTGGACGCCTACTGGTGGACGCGTAGAGGCACTGCTGCTGGTTTCGTGTGGTGCTCATTCCAGACCCTGCCCTCTAGATTTTGGATACTTCTCCAGTTTTTTAGCCTTGGTTTAATAACTTAGCCAGCTAGCAGGATCTGTGGTTGAGAGGTCGGCAATCTCACAGTCCTGTAATTTTTTAAGTTGAGGGCAGGTTTTATAACTTCCTAAGAAGTTGCGGAGCACTGCAAGCAGCAGGGTCAGGTGTTTTGCCATACTACCCTGTCCCTCTGAAATGAGCATGCAAAATGATAACTGACGTCAGGGATATCAAACGCATTTTAAGATATTTGGGTTTTAAATCTATGCTCAATGTACCCCCCAATAACGGTGGGCACTTTGAGTAAATGCAATTTACGGGAGGCGTGATGAATATAACACCTCATGACTACCTGTCTTGGAGAGGTTTTTTGAAAAGAACAGGTAGTAAGCTGGACATCAGTTGAGACTGAAAAGCCATCTCGCTAGCAATGGAGCCACATAGCGGCCACACCCAGCAGCTGTTCCTGATCCTGTACCTCAAGCATACTCCCGATAAACTTCAGCCAGTGACCCCTCTTCTTGACCAGTCCAGTCTGGTCCCCATCAATCCCTCGACAAGGAAGATGGCCAATGCTGTTAGGCACTGGAGTGGGAGTGTTAGCTCCCTTGGCGGACTTGCCCCTGCTCCTGAGGCAAGTCTCGCTGGAGTTTTTAGCTCCATGACCTTCCTCTGGCTTGGAGAAACAGAAACTCTTGTTTCTTGTTTGAAGTGTTGATTCCATCTTCCGTGTCTGTCTCCAGCCTGAGGTTGGTCCTGATCTTGCTGTTAGAGGCTGTCTGCCGTTTTCGGGCGGCATTTCAGCGGTTCTCGGGCGGCGAGTCTCCTTGTCGGGAGTCTGCAGGGGTGCCTGCCGGTTTTTAAATTTCCCTCCAGTCCGCTACTGTTGGTCAGACAGCTGTTTAGCGGACTGGGCATCAGCGCAGCACCCGTGTCTGTGGACCGCAGCGTGTGCGGTCCCGTTGCCGCCTCTCCCCCCCTCCACTGTCGGCTCCTTCGCTGGAGTCGAACGGGGGCCACTTCCCTCTGCTGCTTTGCTCTCCCTGGACCAAAAACAAACGCAAAGTCGCTAGTTTAAACTGAAGGTAAGTCCTTATCTAACGGTCCTTTCCTTCAGGCTTGTAGCGGGAGCGCCTGACTCCCGCTGCATCGTTGTTGCCTGCGTGAACGCAATGTTGCGCATGTGTGCTGAGCGGGCTCTTCACGTAGTCACTCACGTGACGCCAAAGTAAAATTCCCCGTTGTCTCTCTCCCTCACTTTTTAAAAAGTGGTGTTACATTAGCTACCCTCCAGTCCTCAGGAACTACCCCAGAATCTAAAGAGTTTTGAAAAATTATCACTAATGCATCCACTATTTCTGGGGCTACTTCCTTGAGTACTCTGGGATGCAGCCTATCAGGCCCTGGGGATTTATCGGCCTATAATCCATTCAATTTACCTAACACCACTTCCTGGCTAACCTGGATTTCACTCAGTTCCTCCATCTCATTTGACCCTCGGACCCCTGCTATTTCCGGCAGATTATTTAAGTCTTCCTTAGTGAAGACATAACCAAAGTAGTTATTCAATTGGTCTGCCATGTCCTTGTTCCCCATGATCAATTCACCTGTTTATGACTGCAAGGGACCTACATTTGTTTAACTAATCTTTTTCTCTTCACATATCTATAAAAATGTTTGCAGTTAGTTTTTATGTTAACTGCCAGTTTTCTTTCATAATCTATTTTCCCTTTCCTAATTAAGCCCTTTGTCCTCCTCTGCTGGACTCTGAATATCTCCCAGTCCTCTGGTAGGCTGATTTTTCTGGCTAATTTGTATGCTTCATCTTTTGTTTTGATACTATCCCTGATTTCTCTTGTTATCCATGGATGCACTACCTTCCCTGATTTATTATTTTGCTAAACAGGGATGAACAATTGTTGTAGTTCATCCATGCGGTCTTTAAATGCCTTCCTTTGCACATTCACCATCAAACCTTTAAGAATCAATTGCCAGTCTATCTTGGCCAATTCACGTCTCATACCCTCAAAGTTACCTTTCTTTAAGTTCAAAACCCATGTTTCTGAATTAATTATGTCACTCTCCATCCTAATGAAGAACTCAACCATATTATGGTCACTCTTGCCCATGGGGCCACGCGCAACAAGACTGCTAACTAACCCTTCCTCATTACTCAATCACTGCGGTTTAGAGCACCGACTAGCAATCCCCGCACATTAACACTATCCAACATACACTAGGGATACTTTACACTTATATCGATCCAATTTACCTATAAATCTGTATGTCTTTGGAATTTGGGAGGAAACAGAAGATACCGGAGAAAACCCACGCAGGTCATGCGGAGAACATACAAACTCCGTACAGACAGCACCCGAACTCGGGATTGAACCTGAGTCCCTGGCACTGCAAGAGCTGTGAGGCAGCAACTCTACCACTGCGCCACCAATGTGCTATTTAATAATGTTATTAAATATTCTCTACAAAATATTGCATCTTACACAGTTTTTTCGTGTGACGTAGTTATCGACACATGGAAGGATAGAAAAATCACCAAAAATGGAAGTGAATGAAACTATTATTTCCACTGAAGTGGGAATCATTTACATTGCGTAATTCAAGATGAGACTGTGCTAATGAGGAAGGAAAACTTTCAAATGAAAATGCAGTGATAATGACATGTAGGCATTCCCTCTAATTCTCACTCACTTTCCTTGTTCTCGCTCATTAACTTTCCATCAATTTTCCATCTCCTTCTTCAACTTTCTCTCTCTTTTCCTCTCACTAATATCCCCGCTGCGTTTCAGAAATGATCATGCACACATTTATGCTCTCTTCATTCTGTATCTGTGCACATTAAACCAGTTACTTACAGAACAAACAGATGGAAAATGAGCAGGTTTTGGAATTTAAAAAATCTGATGTGGCCCAAGTGGTATGCGAACATTGATCACTGCTAAGTTGAAGCAGGAACTTAAAGTTGATCTGTTGACCTGTGAAGTGGGAATTTCTGGAAGATAAATTGGCTAAGTTTGCAAAATGGTTAACCCAAGTGGCTTACTGGAAAGGTTTGATGGGAAAATCAGGCTAACTTAGGAAAGGTAACTTAAAGATTATATCAGAGTAGGAACACCGTCTGCAAGGAAAGTTAATCAGAACAAACGCCTCAGCCTCCTATGCTCCATATAAAAGAAAAAACAATCTATCCAACCTGTATAACACAAGCCCGCAAACCCAAGTAACATCCTATCAAAGTTGTTCTGCATTCTTTCCAACTTAATGGCATCTTTCCCATAGCTGGGTGACCAGAACCGCACACACGGTACTTAAGAAGGGTTCCGACCCGAAACATCACATATCCATTCCCTCCACAGATGCTGCCTGACCCAAGGCTTTGTGTTTGCTTAAAATCGCATTATTGCAGTTCCTTGTGTTTCTACACAAGTACCATTGGATTGCTTGCAATCTCTTGCTGTAAAGGAAACTTATGCCAGAGATATTTATCTCAAGTTGCGATATCCTATATCTAATTCCTGACAACCTGTTGGACTTATTACACACAAAATCTGGATGCTTAGAATTGTGTTTTGTTTCATTTTAATTATTATCAGTTGAGTTACTCCAGCTCTTTGTGTCATACTTAAGGTTCAGTGGCCACTAACATGATGTTTGCAGCAGTGCCTTCATTGTGTGCAACTACACTCTGAAGGTATGTGTAGGAACGAACTGCAGATCCCAGAAATACTGGGGACCAATGATCTAGTGGGAGGGATGAGCTGAAGGGAATCCACATTAGTCAGGAAATTGTGTTAGGTAAACTGTTGGACCTGAAGGCAGATAAATTACCAGGGCCTGATGATCTGCATCCCAGAGTACTCAAGGAGGTGGCCCTAGAAATCGTGGATGCATTGGTGATCATTTTCCAATGTTCTCTCGAATCTGGATCAGTTTCTATGTACTGGAGGGTAGCCAATGTAACTCCACTTTTTAAGAAAGGATGGAGAGAGAAAACAGGGAATTATAGACCAGTTAGCCTTACATTGGTAGTGGGGAAGATGCTGGTTGATTATTAAAGATGTTATAGTAGCGCATTTGAAAAGCAGTGATGGGATCGGTCAAAGTCAGCATGGATTTATGAAGGTGAAATCATGCTTGACTAATCTTCTGGAATTTTTTGAGGATGTAACAAGTAAAATGGATAAGGGAGAGCCAGTGTATCTGGACTATCAAAAATCGTTTGACAAGGTCCCACACAAGAGATTAGTGTGTAATCTATGTTATTGGGGGTAGGGTAGTGACATGGATAGAGAACTGGTTGGCAGACGGGAAGCAAAGAGTAGGAATTAACGGGTCCTTCTCAGAATTGCAGGCAGTGACTAATGGGGTGCCGCAAAGCTCAGTGCTGGGACGCCAGTTGTTTACAATATATATTAACGATTTAGATGAGGGAATTAAATGAGATATCTCCAAGTTTGCGGATGACACAAAGCTGGGTGGCAGTGTCAGCTGCGATGATGATGCTATGAGATTGCAGGGTGACTTGGACAGATTGGGTGAGTGGGCAGACGCATGGCAGATACAATATAATGTGGATATCCATATATCCTCATATAATGTGAGGTTATCCACTTTGGTGGCAAGAACAGGAAGGCAGATTATTATCTGAATGGTGTCAGATTAGGAAAAGGGGAGGTGCAATGAGACCTGGGTGTCCTTGTACACCAGTCACTGAAAGTAAGCACGCAGGTACAGCAGGCAGGGAAGAAAGTTAATGGCATGTTGGCCTTCATTGCGAGAGATATTTGAGTTTAGGAACAATAAGGACTTACTGCAGTGTATAGGGCCCTGGTGAGACTGCACGGAGTATTGTGTGCAATTTTGGTCTCCTAATTTGAAGAAGGACATTATTGCTATTGAGGGAGTGCAGTTTAGGTTAATTCCCAGTATGGCGGGACTGACACATGATGAAAATCAATGCATGTCAGAAAGAATACCAGCCCTGAAAACGCCTTTGCACGCTGATCAGTCTTTATTTTCTGTCCTTTAGTCACTCTCATATCCATATAGAAAGTGTGCCTTTGATTCCAGTGTCTCTGCAGAAAGCCAATTAGACTGATGACTGTTGCAAAGTGCCAATTTATTACAATATGGTTCCGATGCAACCAACATATTCAAGAAAGTTACAGTTATGAAAAACTTGGATTATTTTCTGTGGAATGTTAGAGTTGAAGGGATACTGATAGAAGTATATAAAATAACGAGTGGTATAGACAGGGTGGACATTCAGAGCCTTTTTCCCAGAGTGAAAATGTCAAGAGATCAAGTGATCAGGACAGTTTTATTGTCATGTGTCCCTGATAGGACAACAAAATTCTTGCTTTGCTTTAGCACGGCAGAACATAGTAGGCATGAATACTGAACAGATCAGCGTGTCCATATACCATTGTATAAATATATACACACGTGGACAATTAAACTGATAAAGTGCAAATAAACAGATTATTGGCTATTAATGTTCAGAGTTTTGTCCGAGCCGAGTTTAACAGCCTGATGGCTGTGGGGAAATAGCTATTCCTGAACCTGGTCGTTGCAGTCTTCAGGCTCCTGTACCTTCTACCTGAAGGTAGCGGGGAGATGAGTGTGTGGCCTGGATGGTGTGGGTACTTGATGATGCTGCCAGCCTTTTTGAGGCAGCGACTGCGATAGATCCCCTCGATGGATGGGAGGTCAGAGCCGATGATGGACTGGGCAGTGTTTATCACTTTTTGTAGTCATAGACTCGAGGACATAGGTTTAAGGTGGGAGGTACAACGTTTAAAGGAGATGTGCAGGTCAAATTTTTGACACACAGGGCGATGAGTGCCTGGAACAAGCTGCCAAGGGTGATGATGGACAAGGGCGGAAAACCCGGGGGGGCCAGAGGAGACACGTCCCTCCCAAGTTTTTGTGATCCCGATTTAAAAATCTCCGCTTTCCGCGGGGCAGTGGGGGTGGGACTGATGATCGCGGGCGCGATGACTGGAGGAGGGAGGAGTGGGGTGGGACTGAGGATAGAGCGCGGCGATTGGAGGAGGGAGATGTGACACAGACCTGCGCCTCATCCGCAGATAGGATCGATCCCGGCCGGGTCTCCGGCGCTGGCCTGTCCCCTCCCGAGTACCCCTCCCCCCTCCACGGGTGGCCAGAGAGGTCGGGAGTCAGATTCTGCCTGTCCCGCCAGGTTAACCTCCGTGGACATGCGGGAAATATGGCCAGCGCGGAGAAGCAGCGCTGGTATCCCGTCAGTCCAGACAGGGATGTAGTTAACCCGGTGAGACAGGCAGAGTTGAGATTGAGCCTCCGAAGCCTCGCGTGTGCGTGTGTGTGTGTGTGTGTGTGCGTGTGTGTGCGCGCGTGCGTGTGTGTGTGTGTGCGCATGTGCGTGCGGCTGCCAAAAATTGTGTCCCCTGTCCCCTCCATGTTTTCATAGCGAGTTCCGCTCTTGATGAAGGAGGCAGATATGACGGTGGCATTTAACACTCTTTTGGATAATGATATTGATTGCAGGGAGTGGAGGGATATAGATCATGAGTTTTGTTTATCTTGGCATTAACTTCACACAGCCAATGTGGGCCGTAGGGCCTGTTCATGTGCTGTACCTTTTTCTCTTTTCCCTGTTGTTCAAAGAACAAAGAGCTTAGATTATTCGAGCAAACACAATCCCCAGACACATTCTACTGTCCCTGCAAGAGCAGGGGTGTGAATTTACAACAGCCCTTCAGTAAAATTGGCTGACACTTCTTTTTCAAACGGGGTCAGATGTTTTAAATTCAGGATGCAATTTGAACTGTTCCACCATGTGAAACCAAACCTGTGCCTATTTCCATTATGAAAGTTGTTGATGGACGTTGATGGGGGGAAACAATTAGTGGGACTGCAGAGACAGTCTGCAAAAGGTCATAAAGCAGCCTAATATTGTGAAAGGGTAATGAGGAGTTATGTATGCAACTGGTCATCTCTCACCGTTCACCCCACCGGCCTCCACATCCAACACATCATCCTCCGACATTTCTGTCACCTCCAACGTGATCCCACCACTAATCAGGTCTCCTGCCTTCTACAGTGACCGCTCTCTCTGCAGCTCATCCCTTCCACCCGAACCACCCCCTCCCCAGGTACTCCACTCTGCAACCACAGGAGATGCAACACCTGTCCCTATACCTCCTCTCTTTACACCCAGCCAGTCCTTCCAGGTGTGACAGAGGTTCACTTGCATCTTTAAACTCGTCTACAGCTTCTGGTGTTCCCATGCAGCGGTAAAACCAAGCGTAGACTCGGCAATCATTTTGCCGAACACTTATGCTCAGTCCGCCAAGGCCTATTGGACTTCCTGGTTGCTAACCATTTTAACTCCCCTTTCCATTCCGTTACTGATCTTTCTGTCCTTGGCCTCCTCCATTGCTAGATTGAGACAGTCCCTGGAAAGTTCTCAGCAACAGCTTTTACTTACCCGTTCCTTCTCTACAGAGATGCTGTCTGTCCCGCTGAGTTACTCCAGCATTTTGTGTCCATCTTCTCTTTAACCCAGCATCTGCAGTTCCTTCCTAAACATTTACTGTGTAAATCTACTTTCATCCCATCACCACTTCTCATGAGCTACCCATGACACAGCATCCGCCTGAAGAAGGGTCTCGACCCAAAACATCACCCATTCCTTCGCTCCAGAGATGCTGCCTGACCCGCTGAGTTGCTCCAGTATTTTGTGTCGAGCTTCTGCAATGTCCGTCTGCTTTGACTTCAACCGTTTCGGCGAACAATTCCGCTCATTCCACAAGGGGTCCTGGATCTCCCGGTTTGCTGATTTGAACTCTCCTTCCCATTCCCACACTGACCTTTCTGCGATGGGCCTCCTCCATTGTCAGAGTGAGGTCACACAGAAATCCAAGGAACAGCACCTCACGTGTCACCTGGGTTGTAGCTTACAACCCTGACGTATGAACATTGAATTCTCTGATATTAGGTAACTTGTTCAAAAACACACCCCCCCCCCACCCCCACCCCTCCCCCTCCCCCCCCCCCCCCCCCCCCCCCCCCCCCCCCCCCCCCCTTCACTAAAAAGTCAATTAACCAGTTCCACAGTTCACAACAATGTATTCCTATTGAGGTCCCTCTTGGAATGGTAATGGTCTCTCGAAACCATCAAAGGGGTCTGCAGAAAACACTGCCACAGGAAGGCAGCAGCATCTATGGAGCGAAAGAGATAGGCAACGTTTCGGGCCGAAGCTGCACCTGCTGAGTTTCCCCAACATTTTTGTGTCCCTTCAGGCTTGTAGGTTAATTGGCTAGGTATAATTGTAAATTGCCCCTAGCATGTGTTGGATAGCGTTAGTGTGTGGGGATTGGTAGTCGGCACAGACTCGGTGGGCTGAAGGGCTTTTTACCACGCTGTATCACTGAAGAAATAGTGATAGGGATGGTTTTCCAGGAATCAAACCAGTCCGTAACAAGGGGCTCAAAGACATAAACACGTGTTGTTTTGCATTTTTTTAAAGTAATTTATTAGTTTTGATCACTTTTGTGAAGATCAACGTTTATTATCTATCTGTAATAATCCATGAGAAGGTGATGGTGATCTGGCCTTAACAACAACAGGCCTCCTGGAGAAGCAGCTCTCTCAGTGCTGGTGAGAAAACACCTTGTTGCAATGAAGAAGCACATCGAGCATAGGTGCAACATATTGCGAATAAAACCATTTTTATTTTGCATGCAAGACAATACAAAATGCAAATGGTTCTTATAATTTGATCTCAGCGATTTCATTTGGGTTTAGAATAAATGAGAAAAGGAGAATGAAAAATAAGGGAAAGAATTTAAGCTGCAGGAAAACTGAAGATATAAGTCACACAGACGCATTATAAATGCAGCAACAGCGCTGGCTTTGCTGGTTCCTAATGAAATATCTGGCAGAGTGGTTATCAGTTCACTGAAGCCTGACCAGTTTGTTTCCATCATCGAAATGTATGTGAATCTTGGTTTGGCTTTATGTAATGCGTTTATAATGAAAACAGGGTAATCCACATTTCAATACACGAGTTCTGAATGAACCTTACCCTCTGGGAGATGTCTTTATGAAAGAGATTTAAATGAAGGTTGGGATTTCAGAAGACAAGATTCTGAATATAACAAATCGCGGAAACAAGAGCGTAAAGGAAGAATTTTGGATTAACTTGTCTGCTCCCTTGTCCGCACATAATGTATAATATTTATAATCCCCCGTGGAAAATCTTGTAGATTTAGACGATCTGAATCTGGGTTTTGGATTTTATTTCCTCACTTGAAGCCAAGAAGAAATTGCTCACAAAATGGCTGCTTCAAGCTGCCTTTGACCAGTCATTTTCCAACACAAACATCTGGACAACCTGGCTGAAAACAAATCCCCAGTAAGTTGTTTTGATGCTGTGTAGGAAATGGGAATATTCTCTCCCAGGGTCACAGAGTGATACAGCGTGGAAACAGGCCCTTCGGCCCAACTTGCCCACACCCACCCACGACCCAACTTGCCCACAACTTGCCCACTTGCCCTTCGGCCCAACATGCCCCAGCTACACTAGTCCCACCTGCATGTGTTTGGCCCATAACCCTCCAAACCTGTCCTATCCATGTACCGGTCTAATTGTTTCTTAAACTTTGGGATAGTCCCTGCCTCAACTACCTCCTCTGGCAGCTTGTTCCGTACACCCACCACCCATGTGTAAAAACGTTACCCCTCAGATTCCTGTCACATCTTTAATCCTTCACCTTAAACCAATGTCTTGTGGTCCTCGATTCACTTACTCTGGGCAAGAGACTCTGTGCATCCACCCGATCATGTTTTTATACACATATTTTATACATGACTTTATACATGTTCTCCTTAGTGACAAGTTAATGCATCTACCAGCTTACTCCAAACAAATATAATAATGCAAAAAATAGTTGCTATATAGTCAGGTTGTATTCAGAGTTACTACTTAGCAATGCATGTGGACAGATATTCTCTGTTCTTGTTTAGATGCAATATTAATGCAGAATGGTGTAAAGCAGGCTCTGGATAGAGTTGTAGTCAGTATTCTAAAGAGCAAATGGGATGCAGAATATTATGCAGGATAATTATTAGTCTGTTAACTTTTCCCATATTTTCAAGAATTTGCAATGTGGAAAGTGCTCATAGCAGAAACACAGTGACAGACTTTGAGGTTTTGCTTCATACTGTATGCTATTTTATCTGCAAGATGAGTTAACCAAGGTGTGAAACGGGTCATGATTTGCAGTCAGTGTCAGCAAACATGGAGCGTGAGATGACTCTGAGTTGTGCAATTTCATGATCACAATGAACCTGCACATGAATATTACTGGGTCCCCAGCTGAGATGTACATCAGCACCCGATGGTTTACTTTGGTTTAGTTTAGAGACCGCACAGATACAGGGCCTTTATCCCACCGAGTCTGGACCGACCAGCGATGCCCGCACATTAACACTATTCTATACTAGGGATCATTTTTACATTTGCATAAAGCCAATTAACCTGCAAACCAGTATTTCTTTGGAGCGTGGGAGGAAACCGAAGGTCTCGCACGAAACCCACGCAGGTCACAGGGAGAATGTACGAACTCCGTACAGACAAGCATCCAAATCCACATCTCTGGTGCTGTAAATGCTGCAAGGCAGCAACTCTACCGCTGTGTCACCATAGTGCTCAAAAGCATTGAACAAGATTGGAGGTAAACACAAAATGGTGGAGTGACCCAGCGGGACAGGCAGCATCTCTGGAGAGAAGGAATGGGTCACATTTCAGGCCGAGACCCTTCTTCGAGGTTTGTCAAGACCCTTCTGCAAGATTGGGCTTGGCTTGATTAGGTCACCAGGAAATAGTCTTGGTTTGATCAAGAAAGATTAAATGATTGACTGAAAGATTGAAAGATACAGCAAAGAAACAGGTCCTTCAGCCCACCAAGTCCACGCTCTCCATCTCATTAATTCTACGTTATCCCATGTTTGCAACAACTCTCTATACAATAGAAGTATTTTCAAGAGGCCAATTTACTTACAAACGTGCATGTCTTTAGGATGTGGGAGAAAAGCGGATCATCCTAAGGAAACCCATGTGGTCACAGGGAGAACTTGACCCTGAGGCAAACTCCACACAGGCAGCAGCAGACATCAAGGCCTTTGTCACTGTGAGGCAGTGGCTCTACCAGCTGCACCATTGTGGTGCATGAAAAGACCAAAGAAAAGTGGCAGGATGGTTCAAACATTCCTTGAACGGATAGCCTTCTATGTAGGACTGTTGGATCCTGTATTCTCGAAGCCAGCAACTAATTGTGATACAATACTGGACCAGATTTCCTTGTATTGTGCATGTCAGACATGTTGGAGAGACTCTATACACTTGAGTGAAGTAAACTACTTCACTGTCATAGTAATGATGGATTTGATCGTGCCTTTGCTCTGCATGTGTTGTGTCAAGTTGCTAGACATGCCTCCTCTGTTTCCTCTGGCATTTCCCACTGAGATCGATTGTTTCAAAGAGCTCCAGGAAGACAGGGGATTATGTACAGGTTTGGACGTATTGCAAAAATCCTCAAATGCAAGTGTATCATGCTAATCAAATGCATGTTGACTACAATACAATACAATACAATACGGTTTTATTCATCACATTGCACATAAAGTGCAAGTGAAATGAATTTGTGACTATCCTCTGTGCTCAGGAATTGGAACTCTGTGGCCAAGGAAGTTGGGAGACCACATGGCAGTTTTCCTGGTGGGCTGATGGTGGTGAGAGTGGGCATCTTCAAATTTCCTGGGTGTCAACATCTCGGATGACCTGTCCTTCATCAGCACATTGATGCAGGAACAGGAAACTTGGGAAAGTTAATGGTGATGTTTTGAGGTCAGTCTGTAATACAATCAATGGTTCAATGGTGCATTATTGTCACGTGGGCACTGCATTGTGAAATCATTTACCCCTAGATCACACATGCACGAGTCGCCATATTTTGGTGCCATTTACAAAATGTCCAAAGTTCGGACCATGCGTTCGACGTACGCGAGGGGCTCCTGATCTAGGTCAGCCCCACGCAGCCACAGGGCCTCCTCCATCGCCCTCGACCGGCTCGGCCCACGAACCGACGTCCTTCTCCTTGCCCGACCGCGTCTGTGTCCCGGCAGCACACCTTGAAGGCGCTGGAGGCAATATCCCAGTTCCTCTCCTACCGGCCCAATCCTCGCATCCGTCTTTGCCAGTGGCTCCCTGCTCCTCCACTCTCCGGTCTTTGGGGCCTCCCCCTGCAGGCTGCGGACCCCCGGATCTTTCCTTGCGGCGGTGAGTTAGGCCTGCCGCCGCACGTGGTCACGAGCCGACCACCTGATCTTCCTTCTTCTGACTTTGCGGCGCATCCCAAGAGCCTTCTGCCACCCCGCTGCACATCCGAGCATTGTCGGGGAGGTGTTGGATGTCCTAAATAGTAGATATGAAGGTAAATATATCTCTGCAGCATTATCAGGAATATCCATGGAATCTGTGGGAAGTTAGAGAGAAAATTGCAGGAACAATTATTTCAGGAAATATATAGACACGGTGAGGTGCTGGGTGACTTGAGGAAGGATATTGTTGTTTCTAAGAAGGGCTGGAAAAAAACCTGGATCTATAGATGAGTACGCCTTCCATCTGTGGTAGGCAGTTTACTAGAGAAAATTCTGAGGTATAAGATGTACATGCATTTATAGAGTTAGAGAGTGATACAGCATGGAAACATGCCCTTCAGCCCAACTTGTCCACACCGGCCAACATGTCCCAGCTACACTTGTCCCACCTGCCTGCATTTGGTTCATATCTCTCCAAACTTGTCTTATCCCTGTACCTGTCTAACTATTTCTTAAACATTGTGATAGTTCCTGCCTCAACTACCTCCTCTGGCAGCTTGTTCCATACACCCATCAATCACCCTTTGTGTGAAAAAGTTAGCCATCATCGTCCTATTAAATCTTTAACTCTTCACCTTAAACCTATGCCTGGTCCTCGATTCATCTACTCTGGCCAATAGACTCTGTGCATCGACCCGATCTATTCCTCACATTATTTTATACACCTCTATAAGATCTCCCCTCATCCTCCCTCCTCTGCTCCAAGGATTGGTGCCCCAGCCTACTCAACCTGTCCCTATAGCTCAGACCCTCTAGTCCTGGCAACATCCTTGTATTCCTTCTCTGTGCCCTCTCCAGTTTGACAACATCTTTCCCATCATATGGTACCCAAAACTGAACATAATTTGAAAAGACATTGAGTATAGAGGTTGGAATGCCATGTTACATTTGTGCAAAATGTTGGCGAGCTTGCACTTGGAGTATTGTGTTTTGATGACCCAAGTATGAAAGAGTGCAGAGAATATTTAGGAATGTGTTGCCAGGACGTTAGGGTCAGAACTGTAGGGAGAAGTTGAGCAGGTGATGACTTTATTCCTTGGAGCACAGGATGGCAAGATACAATTTTTTTGGAACTATAATGTCACAAGGTTAATGCACACACTGCATCCATTTGTCAAAATAAGAAAATCAAGAATCAGAGTGCATCCGAGTGCATAAGTTAAAGTGACAGGGGAAAGATTTAATGGGGTGCAAAATGTTCACACAGAATGTGGTGGGTATATGGAACGAATTGCCAGAGAAAGTAATTGGTTCAATAATAAAATGTAAAACACATTTGGACAGATACATGGAAAGACTTAGAGGGATATGGGCCAAATGCTCGCAAATGGGACTCGATACAATAGGCATGGTCAGTGTGGATGAATTGGGCTGAAGGGCCTATTTCTATGTTGTAAGACTCTGTGACCCTATTGCCCCTGTGCCACTTAGGAAACCTGAACGGAAACCTCTGGAGACTTTGCGCCTCACCCAAGGTTTCCGTGCGGTTCCCGGAGGTTGCAGGTGGTTGCCGGAGGTTGCAGGTAGTGGAAGCAGGTAGGGAGACTGACAAAAACCTCCGGAACCTCCAGGTGGAAACCTTGGGTGGGGCACAAACCTTGGGTGGGGCAGAAAGTCTCCAGAGGTTTCCGTTCAGATTTCCTAAGTGGGACAGGGGCATTTGAGTTACTGCACCTGTGACACTATTGCAAGCAGGATTTCCAGTGCACCTTTACTTCATTGTACTTGTGCTTATGACAATAATCTTGACTTGACAACTTGACTTGAGTAGGAAGGAACTGCAGATGCTGGTTTACACCGAAGATAGACGCTAAATGCTGGAGTAACTCAGCAGGACAGGCAGCATCTCTGGAATGAAAGAATGGGTGATGTTTCGGGTTGAGACCTTTCTTCACTGAGAATCAGGGAAGAGGGAGACACAGAGATATGGACGGTTAAGGTATGAAAATGAGACATCAAAGAGGATGCGGTCAAGGAAAATATAGAACAGATCGATGTTGGCTTGGTGAAGGTGGCAACAGAGCATACAGAGATAAAATTAAATCAGGAACACAGTCAGACTGGCCAGAGAACTTGGATGGGGAGGGAGGGAGAGAGAGAGAAAGCAAGGGTTACTTGAAGTTAGTGAAGGCAATATTAATACTGCTAGTGTGTAAGCCGCCCATGCGGAATATGAGATGCTGTTCCCCCATTTTGTGCTGGGCCTCACTCTGACAATGGAGAAGGCCAAGGACAGAAAAGCGAGTGTGGAAATGGGAGGGAGAGTTAAAGTGTTTGGCAACCGGGAGATCAGGTAGATTTAGGCAGACTGAGCGGAGGTGATCAGCGAAATGATCGCCGAGCCTTGGCTTAGTCTCGCCGATATATAGGAGTCCACTTGACTCGACTTAAGAGCAAATTTAATTCATAGCTCAGGGAATGGGAATGAGAGAGTTCGGCTTTAATTTATGGTCTGGACAAATAATAAAAAAAATGATTTGTGGTGCTAATAATGGGCTGGGTTTGATTATCTGGTCTCCGGAGTGTGCTTGAGGGGTTGTGTTCATTTCATGGTCTGTACTGTATGTTTGTGGGGATGGGTGTGAGCCTGTAGTATCTACACGGTGAGGTTATTTGGTGGGGATTCATCTGACGGATTGTGCCGAATAGCTTTTGACTTTATCCTCTCTACAGTGTTTCGAGAGCTGTGTATAAATTTACATTTAGGTTAGTTTAGAGATACAGTGCGGAAACAGGCCCAGGAATGTGCGCCGACCAATGATTCCCACACAGTACTGCTATCCGACACCCACTAGGGACAATTTAGACATTTATACCAAGCCATTTAACCAACAAACCCGTGTGTCTTTGGAGTGTGGGAGGAAACCAAAGACCTCTGAGAAAACCCACGCAGGTCACGGGGTGAACGTACAAACTCCGTACAGTAATCACCCGTAGTCAGGATCGAACCCGGGTCTTTGGCGCTGCATTTGCTGTAAGGCAAAAATAACTCTATGGATGCACCACTGTGACTGCCCTATTTGCAACATTTAGAGGTCTTGGGTTTGATTTCATTGTCTTTTCATTACAAGAGTGGGGTGGATTTGTTTTATGGTCTCGGGTTTTGTAGGGGTTTGGTTTTGATGTTTTGATCACTAAGCTCTGTCGTTGCGAGCTGGTTCTAATTTTATGGATGTGTAAGGCGTAGGTTTGATTTTATGTTCTCTCTCGTAGATACGTGTAGCGATAGTTTAATTTTCCATCCCTATGCTGTTCTCTCAACTATCTTTGCTCTGATCTGTTATTCATTATTCAAGCTACGATAACATGCTCATTTAATACCCTAGAGTTGCTTGCAATGAAAATGAAAGTGTTCTCTGATGATTTGATAAGTGGATGAATTTCCTTGGAGGCAGGGCAAGGCGATAATGTGATTAGAAATATTATCAATAAAGAACATTTTGACTGCTGAGGATAACATGTAAATGCTCTTTAAAGCTCCCAACAAATACCTGGAAAGTCACTTTTAATTACGGAATGAGATCCAATGATGTCTGAACCTGGAGCTGGGGGTGGCAAATGCATTGTCTACATCGTGTAGGATTTTCAAATCTTTGGAAAAATTATTTCCTGTTAAAAATAACTGACCCAAGAGGTAAACTGTACCAAACGATTGATTAAACGGCAAATGAAATACTACTTGCTCTCTCTTCCTTTCAGAAGTGACATTATACTGCAACGTGAAGCTGTTTGAAACTAATGGTAATGAAGGAATTACCTTGGCAAGCCTGCATGTTAGTTGAAGGGGAATCTGTACATGGTGGTGTCGCCATGCAACTCTACCTTGTCGTTCTTGGTGATAAACGGAGAGGAGTTTGCAGGAATTACAAAATGGCGGCGCACACAGTTGCAGCGGCTCGATGTCCTCCCGGTCAGTGCTTCGTGTTTTTTGTGTATGTGTACGTGTTGTTTTGTGCCCTGTGTACTTACTGTCGGGCGAACAACGCCTATGGCCGGCAGGATCTTCTTAGGCATGATATTTATTTTAGTTGTTTATCTTTTAATATTTTATCTTGTATGTATCGTTAGCTTTTAGAAATGTTTGAATGGTGCACTGACTGGCTGACATTTTTAAATTTTGTTGTACATGGTTCATGTTGCAATGACAATAAAGAAACTATTCTATTCTAGGAACTAGCGGGTGGCATGGTGGTGCAGCGGTAGAGCTACTGCCTCACACTGCCAGAGACCCGGGTTCGATCCTGACTACAGGTGCTGTCTGTACGGGGTTTGTACGTTCTCCCCGTGACCTGCCTGGGTTTTCTCCGAGATCTCCAATGTCCTCCCACACCCAAAGATCCACAGATTTGTAGATTAATTGGCTTGGTATAAATGTAAATTATCTCTAGTGTGTGCAGGATAGTGTTAGTATGCGGGAATTGCTGGTCAGTGTGGACTTGGTGGGTCGAAGGGCTGGTTTCTGCACCGTATCTCTAGAATAAAGATACTGTTGAAAAAATTGTTGACAAGTCACTGCTGTGTATTTTTACGTGATCCTCACTGTTACCATGATGGAGCATTTGGCAAAAGTACTGGGTGTCAGACGGAAACCTTGTTCCGCATGTTGCCTTGCCCTGCGTGATATTGAGCTTCTTCAGTGCCCATGGAGCAGGACTTGTCCACACAAATTGGGAATTTTCTGTTCCACTCCTGGTAAATATGGGAAAGGTTCCAAAGCATCAATGAGATGAAAGATCCTACCCAGCCTTTGACTGACATCAATATTGACTTGGCTGGTCAAGTTAACTGTCTTGTCAGTGTAATGGACCTGTCCCACTTCCGCGACATTGGCTCGCAAATTACGTGACCTCGCGGTTGCTTGAGGCGTACAGGCACCATATGGCCGCGCGGGGCCGGTCCCACTTAGAAGCCCGAAGTTGTGCGGGGCTGGTCCCGACATCACGCGGGGCTCTGAAATTCCTTCAGTGACCGAAATCTTCACGCACCAACGGCCTGTTGGCCCGCGTACGCACGCAGGCGCATTGCGGTCGTACACAGTGTCTTGAAGTCGTACGCAGCATCTTGACCACGTACGCAATGTCTTGACAGCTTACACCTAGCGCGTGGTGTTGTGTGATGACATCACCGTCCGGCGTGGCATTGCATGATGACGTCACCGCCCGACGCCGTGCAATGCCCAAATTCAGTCGGCCCGCCTCCTGCCCAGCTGATTTGTAAGTATGACGTAAATGATGTCACGTGTGAATTTAGCGCAAACTTAGCACGAACTTCACGTAAACTCTGCTTCCGGTTGGTCACGCCAAACGCACACAATCCCATGCAAGTGGGACAGGCCCTTTACTCTGAGAATGTTATTGTGAATGTGGTGGTGATAATAGCATTGAAGGTTGAGTGAGATTGTTAGCGAGGATCGCTTTTTGGCATTTGTGCATTACAGAAGTTCCTGGTTACATCTTGGTCCCAGGCCAAACCTGCTTCATTTTCTGAAGCATTTGGAATGGAATCGAATTATGCTCAGTTCAGTTCAGTTTATTGTCTTGGGTACTGAGGTACATCGAAGAGCTTTTGTTGCATGCTAACCAGACAATACATGATTACAATCAAGCCATTTACAATGTACAGATACATGATAAGGGAATAACATTTAGTGCAAGATACGGCCAGAAACGTCTGATCAAAGATAGTCTGAAGGTCTCCAATGAGGTAGACAGTAGTTCATCACTGCTCTCTAGTTGTAGTAGGATGGTTCAGTTGCCTCATAACAGCTGGGAAAAAATTGTCCCTGAATCTGGAGGTGTGCGTTTTCACACTTCTGTACCTTTTGCCTGATGGGAGAGGGGAGAAGAGGGAGTGGCCAGTGTATGGCTGTCCTTGATTATGCTGCTGGCCTTGCCGAGGCAGCGTGTGATATTAATGGAGTAAACGGAAGAGAGGTTAGTTGCAATCACCAATTAATAGCCCACTCTTCGCTTTGGAGGGAGAGGCGGTCAATAATGAAGCAGCTGAGGATGTCTGGATTTAGAATAACGCTCTGTAGCATTTCAGTGGTGATGTGCTGGAGTTATGATGGACATCTCCAATAACCGCGATCATTGTGTTGAGGTACAACTTTAGCCAGTCAAGGTTTGATCCTTGATTCCCATTGAGTTCAATTTCACTAGAGTTATTTGATGCCACATTTCATTCCTGGAAATCAACCCTTTTAGTTTAGAGATATAGTGCGGGAAACTGGCCTTTGTTCTGTTCTGAACTCTTCTGTTTATCTTTGACCCATCTATCTTCTATCTATCTATCTATCTATCTATCTATCTATCTATCTATCTATCTATCTATCTATCTATCTATCTATCTATCTATCTATCTATCTATCTATCTATCTATCTATCTATCTATCTATCTATCTATCTATCTATCTATCTATCTTCTATCTATCTTCTATCTATCTATCTCTCTATCTATCTATCTATCTATCTATCTATCTATCTATCTATCTATCTATCTATCTATCTATCTATCTATCTATCTATCTATCTATCTATCTATTTATCTTTATATAAAACTCTGTGGCTGCCGCCCGCCGTCCGTCCGGCTGCCTTTCTGCCTTTTGATTCGTTCCATCATGTGATGTCACAATGTCCAATGCTCGCAGATGTCCAATCGGAATGGATCCACTTACATGGACGGCTGCCGGCCGCCTTTCTTCCTTTGATTCATTGCTAATCCGAAACCAGACGCAGAATCGCCGAGATCTTTTCCACTTCGGTAGAGATTTCACTTTTCTTTCTAAGTATCCGCTCCTGATTACATTTCGTCGTGTTTATGTACGCGTTTTTAATCAAATCCTCCCCCTACCCCCCCCCCCCCCCCCCCCCCCCAATATTTCAAAAATAAACTGGCTTCTCACCCATAGAAGCAGCCCCAGCCCCAGCCCCTGGTGAACGTTCCATCGTGTGATGTCACAATGCCCAATGCTCAAAGACATTGTTGCCATAGAGGGAGTACAGAGAAGGTTCACCAGACTGATTCCTGGGATGTCAGGACTTTCATATGAATAAAGACTGGATAGACTCGGCTTGTACTCGCTAGATTTTAGAAGATTTTAGAAGAAGTATCTTATAGAAACTTACAAAATTCTTAAGGAGTTGGATAGGCTAGATGCAGGAAGATTGTTCCAGATGTTGAGGAAGAACAGAACAAGGGGTCACAGTTTAAGGATAAGGTATAAATCTTTTAGGACCGAGATTAGAACAACATTTTTCACACAGAGAGTGGTGAATCTCTGGAATTCACTGGCACAGAAGGTAGTTGAGGCCAGTTCATTGGCTATATTTACGAGGCACTTGTGTGGCTAAAGAGATCAGGGGGTATGGAGAGAAGGCAGGTACAGGATAGTGAGTTGGATGATCAGCCATGATCATATTGAATGGTTGTGCAGCCTCGAAGGGCTGAATGGACTACTCCTGCACTTAATTTCTATGTTTCTATGTTTCCCTCTCCTCACTCCTCTCCCTCTCCCACCCATCCCTCTCTCCCCAACCCCCTTCCCTCTCTACCCCACCCCTTCCCTCTCTCCACCCGCCCCTTTCTTCCTACACCTCTGTCCCTCTTCCATCACTCCCTCTACCCCTCTCCTCCCCCCTCCCCCCACTTGCACCTCTCCCCCAAACGTCCTTCCCCCTCCAATCTTCCTCCCCACTCTTTCCCCTCTCTCCCCCCCTCTTCCCCTCCCTCCCTTATCCCCTCCCTCCCCATCCCCCCCTCCCCCACATCTCTCTCCCCATCCCCCTCTCTCACCCCTTACTCCGCTCTCCTTTCCCTCCCAAATCTGTCCCGTATCCTCCTTCTCCTCTCTCCTCCCTCCCCTCCCCTCATCCCACTCCCCCCACCTGTGTGTTTGGGGGGTGGTTAGTGTGAGTGTGATGCTGCTGTTCCCCCCCACCCCGCAAACGCCATTGGGGAAACAGACCCAACTGGTCTGCACTTGGTCTAGTCTATATTTAAAACTGTGTGGCTGCCGCCTGCCATCCGGCGTCCATCCGGCTGCCTTTCTGCCTTTTGACTCATTCCATCGTGTGATGTCACAATGCCCAATGCTCGCAGAGTGGAATGGATTTACATTTGCCTTTGCACCAGCCCCAGCCCCAGCCCTGGTGAACGTTCCATCGTGTGATGTCACAATGCCCAATGCCCAAAGACATTGTTGCCATAGAAGGAGTACAGAGAAGGTTAACCAGACTGATTCCTGGTGTGTCAGGACTTTCATATAAAGAAAGACTGGATAGACTTGGTTTGTACTCGCTAGAATTTACAAGATTGAGGGGGGGGGGGTCTTATAGAATCTTATGTTTCTATGTTTCCCTCTCCTCACCCCTCTTCCTCTCCCACCCATCCCTCTCTCCCCCACCCCCTTTCACTCTCTATCCCACCCCCTTCCCTCTCCGCCGCCCCCTTCCCCCTACCCCTCTGTCCCTCTTCCACCACTCCACCTACCCCTCCCTCCCCACTCTTCCACTTCTCTCCCCCCTTCCCCCTCCACTCTCCCTCCCCACTCTTTCCCCTCTCTCCCCCCACCCCTCTCCCCCTCCCTCCCTCCCTCCCCTCCCTCCCCCCCCCCCCCCCCACATCTCTCTCACCCCCTACCCCGCTCTCCTTTCCCTCCCAAATCTGTCCTGTTTCCTCCTCCTCCTCTCTCCTCCCTCCCCTCATCTCATCCCCCTCCCCCACCTGTGTGTTAATGTGAGTGTGATGCCGCAGTCTCCCCCCCCAAATGCCGTTGGGGAAACCGACCCAACGGGTCTGCATTTGGTCTAATGATCTCTAAAGCTCAGTTATACAGGTGCACAACTAAAATTGGATGAATATCAATTATTGATGAATATACTTCACTTTTACCCAGGGTAGAAATGCTGGAGAAACTTATACCCTTAGTCAGTGACAGTTTCATTGGAGATCTGAATTAAAGAATGGCATGGTGGCACAGCCGTGTAGTAGCTGCTTAAAGCTCCAGAGAACTGGGTTTGATCCTGACCACAGGTGCTATCTGTACAGAGTTTGTACATTTTTCTGTTTTGTCTGGGTATGTTAACCTGGCTAAATTGGAGAGGCTAGGACTTCAAAATGGGATAAAAGCTTCAGGGTTGCTGGGAGATTTGGTCAATTTGGAATTGCACTCTCCAGAGCTGGGACAAGTTGCGGAGAGATGCCAGAGTGTCTGGAGCTTAGATACCATTTGCAAGCAAAAAATAAGAACATCTGCAGACCCAGTCAATTAAGTGCAAAATGCTTAGAATGGATTTGATGGCTGCAAACCAGACATACACCTTGTAAATAATTGTAAATAATGTTGCAGAGTTCAACTTTGCCGAGTGTTGATTGGATGAAGTATTGAGCCTTGTCTGGGTTTCTGGGAGATCAGGGTAATTTTTTCTAAGTTGGCTTCCTTACGAAGTTCTGTTTGAATACAATGTATTGAGCTGTTGTATTATTGCGTTAGGGAAATGCCTGATATGTACGAGGTTAATCGATATCTATAATTGGGTTATTAAGAGACCCTTCCGATGTGGTTCGGTCCCTCGAGGTCCCGGGACATATAAAAGTCCCCTGCCACGAGGTCCAACATCGATCTTCTGGGAGAGCGCTTAGGACTGCATGAACATCTGCAGTGTCTCTGTCTGAGCGAGGCCTAGAGGGCTTGAACAGGCAGATACGTGGATCAAACCCATGGTGGGATAGGTATAGTGGTTGAAATGTAATGCGCTTTTGTTAAAATAACATTTAGTTGTTTCATGTGCTTGATACAGTGTTTTTACTGAAACTAGACTGCGGGGAAGCTTAGAAACAAGCAATTTACAGATGCTCCTGTTTCCTCCCACATTACAAACAAAGACATGCAAGTTTTGTAGGTTAAATATCTTTCTACAGTGAATGGGTAATCATTGGTCGTCACAGACTCGGTGGGCCGGTCATCACAGACTCGGTGGGCCGAAGGACCTGTTACCATGCTGTATCTCTAAAATAGACTAAGTGTGGACTGATGGGATGTTTGAATTGGATTTGCCCTACTCTTTGTGTTGTAACTGGGCTGAAATATCTGGAAGCTCAACTAGCTGTGGACCTAAACTCTTCAGCGTTACAAGCAGTGTGCTATCTAGGCCTAAACATTTAGATGTCAGGTATGATCAGCCATACCTTGATACTTGGCGAAAGTGAACCAAGTTGTCTTCTGAGGTATTTCAATGAGTTCATATTCACCAGTTAATTATTTTGATCCCGACTACCTGTACGGAGTTTGTACATTCTCCCCGTGACCTGCGTGGGTTTTCTCAGAGATCTTCAGTTTCCTTCCACACTCCAAAGACGTACATGTTTGCAGGTTAATTGGCTTGGTGTATGTGCAAATTGTCCCTAGTGTGCGTAGGATAGTGTTAATGTGCGGGGATCGCTGGTCGGCGCGAACTCATTGGGCCGAAGGGCCTGTTTCTAAACTAAACTGAATTTAATTTCCAAGCTGATTTAGTGGGATTTGAGTTCATGTCTCCAGACCATTTGTCCAGGCCTGTTGATTAACAGTACACCAATATAACTAGTGTGCTACCATTCTGCAAGATACTTGCCACACAATACTATAGCTAAGCATGGATAACACATAATCATTATGCAGTTGTTACAGATCATTCATGCCACTTATTTGTGTAGTTTTATTGAACATGTTGGCAAAACTCTCAGTTGGAGAACTTGTAGGAGCAAATGTGAAGGTAATGAATCACATTATTCAAAGGTTCTGTTGTTTTTGGTCTTTGACAAAGCTGTGCATCAAGGTTTCCTGTGTACCTGCTGGGCTTATGACTTGAACAATTCTATTTGATGATGGTCATTTGAATTAGGAAGTATAATATCTGAATTTTTGTTTTATTTTTTATTTTTAGAGATATAATGAGAAAACAGGCCTTTCGGCCCACCGAGTCCGTGCCAACCAGCGATCCCCGCACACTACCACTTTCCAACAAACACTCGGGACAATTTACAATGATACCAAGCCTATTAACCTGCAAACCTGTACGCCTTTGGAGTGTGGGAGAAAGCTGGTGATCCCAGAGAAAACCCACGCAAGTCACAGGGAGAATATACAGACAGGCACCCCTAGTCCAGATCGAACCCAAGTCCCTGGCACTATAAAGGGCCTGTCCCACTGTACGAGGTAATTCAAGAGTTCTCCCGAGCTCTCCCCTGATTCCAGCTTGTGTAATGTACGTAGCGGGTAGGTAGGGGCTCGTACGAGTAAAAAGTAACAATTTTTCCATCACGAGTATTTTTTTACTCGTGGACATTTTTCACAGTGTTGAAAAAACGTCACGAGTTTACCGGATTTCCCGAGTACCTACCGTTACTCGTACGAGTCGCTACGTGACATCCACGAGCTCCTACGTACCCGCTACGTACATGACATGAGCTCGAATCAGGGGAGATTTCGGGAGAACTCTTGAATTACCTCGTACTGTGGGACAGCCCCTTAAGGCAGCAACTGTGCTGCTGTGCCACCGTGTCTGTAAGAAATGTGATTGAAAATCCGTTTAACTAAATAACAAGATGAAGAAGATTGATGTATGTAAAATGTCCACCCTCGTTGCATTCCTCAAATTTGATACATTCCTGCAGTGTGTAAGACTCGACGATCATTTCTGACTAAAGGTGTCTGGATTACAGTTAAACAAAATGACGTAAGTCTGGTTTAGTAGATTCTTAGTAGATTCATACAACAAAGTATTTAACAATATAAAAATACTAATATTGCAAACTAAGCAAATGAAGAATAGATTCATGAGGTTTTTTTTTCCTCTAAAATGTGGCATGTTGTACTGGTGTGATCAGCTCCCTTTTGTCAAGGCTGTCTATAATTAGATTTTGGGTTTGATATAATACTGCAGTTATGCCTCTTGTAATCAAAGTGCAATTATGGATGGACAATAATTGTTTCCCTGCCAGCAATACTCAAGTGAATATAAAAAACATATATTATCTGCATAGAACAGATGTACATTAATTCCCTTGGAAAACATTGTTCTGGTTTATTTATTTTTTCCCCAGCCTGAGTTTCCTCATGGTCTCTGTAATACTCATAGATTCATAGAGTGATACAGTGTGGAAACAGGCCCCTCAGCCCTACTTGCCCACACCAATCAACATGTCATAGCTACACTATTCCCACCTGCCTGCGCTTGGTCCATATCCCTCCAAATTTGTCCTATCCATGTACCTTCTAACTGTTTCTTAAATGTTGGGATAGTCCCAGCCTCAACTACCTCCTCTGGCAGCTTGTTCCATACACCTACCACCCTTTGTGTGAAAAAGTTACCCCTCACATTCCTATTAAATCTTTTCCCCTTCACCTTAAGCCTATGTCCTCTGGTCCTCCATTCCCCTACTCTGGGCAAAAGTCTCTGTGCATCTATTGCTCTCATGATTTTGTTCACCTCTATAAGATCATTCCTCATCCTCCTGCGCTCCAAGGAATAGAGTCCCAGCCTACTCAACCTCTCCCTACAGCCCAGACCCTCGAGTTCTGGCAACATCCTCGTAAATCTTCTCTGTACCCTTTCCAACTTGAAGGAAAATGCAGGAGTTACAGCGCGTGGGAGGACTCGCAATCCATCATGTCCATGAGACATGAGAACAAATGTTGACGTAAATCTTCACCCCTTCCTCCACCTTAAACCTATGTCCTCTGGTTCTCGATTCCCACACTCTGGGTAAAAGACTCTGTGCATTTACCCAATCTTTTCCTCTCATGATCTTTTACACATCCATAAGATCAAGAAATATGTTGTTGTTTTGGCCCTATAGAGTGGTGGCACTTGATATATATCTCCAGGTCGACCTTAAAAGTAATGTGGGTTTCTGCCATGTTCGGGTTGTTCCTGAGTTCTAGGCAGTCACCGCACTCTGAATCAAATTTATTTTGTCAACTCCCCTCTAATTTCGAACTTCAATTAGATAGATCGTATGGGATCCAAGGAGAGCTCACCGACTGGGTAGACAAGTGGCTTCATGGAAGGAAGCTGAGGGTGATGGTGGAAGGTTGTTTTTTGGAATGGAGGCCTGTGACCAGTGGTGTTCCTCAGGGTTCAGTGCTGGACCCATTGCTGGTTGTCATCTACAGCAAACATTTGGATGAGAATGTACAAGGCACGATTAGAAAGTTTGCAGATGACACTTAAGTGGACACTATAGTGAATACGGTTGTCAAAAATTGCAGCAGGATCTTGATCGGTTGGGCAGGTGGGCTGAGGAATGGTTGATGGCAATTAATACAAAGAAGTACGAGCGGCTGCATTTTGGGTAGTCTAACTAGGGCAGGAATGTTCTAGAACAGAGAGAGCAAGGAGTGCAGTACATAGTTCCTTGAAAGTGGCGTCACAGGTAGATAGGATGGTCAAAAAGGCTTTTGGCCATTGAGTGTAGAAGTTGGGAGGTCTTGCTACAGTTTTAAAAGATAGTGAGTATTGTGCACAATTTTGGTAACCCTTTTATAGGAAAGATGTCGTTAAGCTGAAAAGGATGTAGAGAAGATTTATGAGGATACTGCCAGGACTCGAGGGCCAGAGCTATAGGGAGAAGTTGAGCAGGCTAGGACACTATTCGTTGGAGCGCAAACGGATAAGGGATGATCTTATACCGACGTATAAGAGAGAAGAAAATATCGGGTAAATACACAATCTTTTACCTAGAGAATGTGAATCTAGAACCTGAGGACATAGGTTTAAGGTGAAGGTAGACAAAAATGCTGGAGAAACTCAGCGGGTAAGGCAGCATCTATGGAGCGAAGGAAATAGGCGTTGTTTTGGGTTGAGACCCTTCGTCAGACCAATGTGAGGGTGGGAAGGAAGAAGAAAGGAAGAGGCGGAGAGCTGAGGGAGAGCTGGGAAGAGGAGGAGAAAGCAGGGACTACCTGAAATTGGAATGTTCAATGTTCGTACCGCTGGGGTGTAAACTGCCCAAGCGAAATATGAGGTGCTCGTCCTCCAATTTACGGTGGGCCTCACTCTGGCCATGGAGGAGGCCCAGGACAGAAAGGTCGGATTCAGAATGGGAGGGGGAGTTGAAGTGCTGAGCCACCGGGAGATCAGGTTGGTTATTGCGAACTGAGCGGGAGATGTTGGGCGAAGCGATCGCGAAGCCTACGCTTGGTCTCACCGATGTAGAGCAGCTGACACCTAGAACAGCGGATGCAATAGACGAGTTTGGAGCAGGTGCAGGTGAACCTCTACCGCACCTGGAAAGACTGCATGGGTCCTTGAATGGAGCCAAAGGGGGAGGTAAAGCGACAAGTGTAGCATTTCCTGCAGTTGCAAGGGAAAGTGCCAGGAGAGGGGGTTGTTTGGGTGGGAAGGGACAAATTGACCAGGGAGTTACGGAGGGAACGGTCTCTGCGGAAAGCAGACAGGGGAGGAGATAGGAAGATGAGGCCAGTGGTGAGATCCCGTTGGAGGTGGCGAAAATGTCGGAGGATTATTTGTTGCATGTGACGGCTGGTAGGGTGGATGGTGAGGACAAGGGGGGCTCTGCCCTTGGTACGAGTGGGAGGATGGGGAGTGAGAGCAGAGTTCTGGGTATAGAAGAGGCCCTGGTGAGAGTCTCATCTATAGTAGAAGAAGGGAACCCCCGTTCCCTCAAGAATTAGGACTTCTACGATGCCCTGGTGTGGAACACCTCATCCTGGGTGCAGATGCGGCGTAGGCGGAGGAATTGGGAGCAGGGGATGGAGTCCTTACAGGAAGCAGGGTGTAGCCCCGATAGCCATGGGAGTCAGTGGGTTTATTGTGAGGTGGGAAGATTTAATAACAACCTGAGGGGCAACATTTTTACATAAAGGGTGGTAGGTATATGGAACAAGCTGCCAGAGGAAGTAGTTTAGGCAGATACTGTGACACAATCAAAAGAAACATTTGGGCAGGTACATGGATAGGAAGGATATGAGCCAAATGCAGGCCGGTTGGACTATGGTGCATGGGGCATGTTGGTTGGCATGTGCTAGTTGGGCCAAAGGACCTGTTTCTAAGGTGTATGATTCTATGACTCTCTCTGTAACCTATGTAATGAGATAGATTGCAAATGACATGGATTCCAGCATTAAACATTATTAAATACAGGTGAACAAGAAGCCAAACAGTTCCTGATGATTTAACATAGCACAGTACAGCACAGGAATGGGCCAGCAGCGGCTGCAGCCTGTCCGCGTTTTTATTATTTTTTGTCTGTGTTTTTATGTAGTTTTTGTTATTTTTATGTTGGGGTGTGTGTGTGTGGGGGGACACCTATGGGGGTGGGGTGGGAGGGGGGGGGGGGAAACTTTTGAATCTCTCCCTGCACTGGAGACCCGACCTTTTCTCGTCGGGTCTCAGGTGTCGTTGAGGCCGCAACGAGGAGCGGCCTCCAACGGGAAGAAGCCGGGGACTCTGGTGCCGACTCACCGTTGCCGTCGCGGAGCTGGCCGAGACCGGAGCGGGTGGAGCGGTGGAGGAGCGCTGCTGCTGCTGCTGCCGCTGCTGCCGATGCCGCTGCTGCTGCTGATGCGGAGGCTGCTACTGCGGGTCTGCGGACGGCGGCACCGGGAGCCCGCGGATCCCTGGAGGGAGACCGCTTTTCGGGGCTCCTGCAACGGCGAATTCTCCCGCCCGTGTTGCGGGGTTGAAGAGCTCCTGGAGCGGGGCCTGACATCACTGCCCCGCGCGGCTGGAATGGCCGCGGGACTTTGCGAGCGCACACCGGGGGCTCCAACACCAAGACCCGGTGTGCGACCTCGCACCACCCGGCGTGGCTTCAATGGCCGCGGGACAATCGCCATCGCCAGCCGGGGGCTTTGACTTTGACTCTGACATCGGGGGGGGAGAGTGCAGTGGAGAGTTAAGTTTTTTTGGCCTTCCATCACAGCTATGTGATGGATGTTTATGTAAAATGTAATTATATTGTGTCTGGGGTCTATTTGTGTGTAATGTATGGCTGCAGAAACGGCATTTCGTTTGGACCTCCAGGGGTCCAAATGACAATTAAATTGACTCTTGACTCTTGACTCTTGACTCTTGACTCTTGAATGGGCCCTTCAGCCCACAATGTTTGTGTCCGAGATGGTGCCAAGTTAAACTGATTTCATCTGCTTGGGCATGATCCATATTCTTTTACTCCCTGCACTTCCGTGTACCTATCTAAAAGCCTCTTAAACTCCACCATCGTATCTGCCTCCACTATCATCCCTGGCAATCCATACCAGGCCCCCATCACTCTCTGTGTAAAAAAAACAGCACGTCACTATTAAATGCACCCTCTCTCACCTTATAGCTATTCCCTCCAGTGTTGGATATTTGATTTGTACGGGTGTCACGGGTTACGGGGAGAAGGCAGGAGATTGGGGGTTCGGAGGGAGAGATGGATCAGCCACGATTGAATGGCGGACTAGAACTTATGGGCCGAATGGCCTAATTCTGCTCCTATCAATTCAATTCAATTCAATTCAATTCAATTCAATTCAATTCAATTCAATTGCTCTTTATTGTCATTCAAACATGCAAGTTTTGAACAAAATTTCATACCTGCAGTCATAACAGCAAAAAAACCCGAAACACAATTAACACAATTCCACATAAACATCCATCACTGTGAATCTCCAAACACCTCCTCGCAGTGATGGAAGGCAAAAGTCTTATATCGTGTCTGTCCTTATTTTTTCTCCCACGGCCAGGCAGCCAAAACTGCATGTCGAGGTGACCGGGGCTCCCGATGTTAAAGCCCCTGGCGGGCGATGGTAAGTCCCGCAACTGTTTAAGCCGCGCCGGGCGATGCAAGGCCCTGCTCCGGGCCAATTCAAACCTTCGATTCGGGTGGAAGAAGTTGCCGTTGAGGGAGCTCCTAAAATCGGTCTCCCACCAGGGACCTGCGAGCTCCCAACTCCACCGTCCACAGGGCCTGCGGCCTAAACTCCTTAGCTCCGAAGTCGGGTCGCAGCTACAACGCCGCCATAGCTCCGAAGTCAGCCAGCTCCGCCCGCGATGGTGAGTCCGCAGGCTCTCCAGTTGGAGCCCTCAGGTCGATTCTGGTTGGAGGCCACCGGCTCCACGATGTTAGGTCCCAACAACAACGAGGGCACGACAAGGGAAAAGGGAAGAGATTTAAAAGTTTCCCCTCCTGCCCCCCCCCCCCACCCCCCTACATATGAGGAAGGACATTATTGCCATAGAGGGAGTGCAGAGAAGGTTCACCAGACTGATTCCTGGGATGTCAGGACTGTCTTATGAAGAAAGACTGGATAGACTTGGTTTATACTATCTAGAATTTAGGAGATTGAGAGGGGATCTTATAGAAACTTACAACATTCTTAAGGGGTTGGACAGGCTAGATGCAGGAAGATTGTTCCCGATGTTGGGGAAGTCCAGGCCAAGGGGTCACAGCTTAAGGATAAGGGGGAAATCCTTTAAAACTGAGATGAGAAAAACTTTTTTCACACAGAGAGTGGTGAATCTCTGGAACTCTCTGCCACAGAGGGTAGTTGAGGCCAGTTCATTGGCTATATTTAAGAGGGAGTTAGATGTGGCACTTGTGGCTAAGGGGATCAGAGGGTATGGAGAGAAGGCAGGTACGGGATACTGAGTTGGATGATCAGCCATGATCATATTGAATGGCGGTGCAGGCTCGAAGGGCCGAATGGCCTACTCCTGCACCTAATTTCTATGTTTCTATATACACAGCTAAAATAAAACCAAAAACATACTCTGCAGCCACAGACTTCATCATAAGTAGATAGAAAAATGAATAGCAATGAAGATATTATGTGTCTATATCTCTCGTTTCCCCTTCCCCTGATTCTCAGGCTGAAGAATGGTCCCGATCCGAAACGTTACCTATTCCTTTTCTCCAGAGATACTGCCTGACCCGCTTGAATTACTGCATCTTAGATCTTCGGTTTGAACCAGCATCTGCAGTTCCTTCCTACACAAGATGATATGTGTGTTCTCTACCCGGAAACTATGGATGAATGGCGAGGTCCATTCCCAGGGGATGTCCAAGTCTGCCATGTTCAAGTCAAATGACTCCAGGTGGTATAAGACATCTCTTCACAACCTCTGCAAAGTCATCAAGGAGGCCAAGATGGATTTCCAGACCTATCTAGAATCCTGAGGCAATGTCATGTTGCAAGTTATTTTTAGTTTAGTTTAGTTTAGTTTGGAGATGTAGCGTTGAGACAGGATCTTCGGCTCACCAAGGCTGCACCGACCTGCAATCCATATGCACATTAGGGACAATTTACAATTTTTACTGAAGCCAAATTAACCTACAAACTTGTGTGTCTTTAGAGTGTTGGAGGAAACCGGAGCATTCGGGGAAAACACATGCGGTCACGGGGAGAAAGTGCAAACTCCATACAGAGGGCACCCGTAGTCAGGATCGAACCCAAGACTCTGGCGCTGTAAGGCAGCAACTCTACCGCTGCCATTCAGACATCTCTCCCATCGATTGTGCAAGGCTTGCTTGCTGTAATGGGCTACAAACATTGTCAGACAGTATTGCTGGCCCTCTCTGGGCAGCATGGTGGCACAGTGGTAGAGTTGCTGTCTTACAGCGCCAGAGACCTAGGCTCGAACCTGACTACGGGCCCGTACGGAGTTTGTACGTTCTCCCCATGACCTGCATGGCTTTTTTCAGATATCTTTTGTTTCTTCCCACACTCCACAGGCGTACAGGTTTGCAGGTTAATTGACTTTGTATACATGTACAATTGTCCCTTGTGTGTTGGATAGTGTTAGTGTGCAGGGATCGCTGGTCAGCGCAGACTCAGTGGCCTGAAGGGCCTGTTTTCATGCTGTATATCTAAACTAAACTGAACTAAGCTCAATGCACTCCATGCTGGCTTTAAACTGAAGGTTGGTGAAAAGATGTCACCCTCCCTGCTAGTCTGGTATCAGTGGCTGCCTGTACCAACAGTGACTGTGGCTGATGTAAGATTGGCCTTTCAAGAAGTGAACTAGTGCAAAGCAACTGGCCCGGGTGGAATCCCCGGCTGCATGGTCAATATCTCTGCATCCAGCTGGCAGAAGTATTCGCAGTGGGCCTGTCCCACTATACGAGTTTACCCTAGAGCTCTCCCGAGTTAAAAAAAAAAAAGAAACTCGTGGTAAGTATGTAGAATGTGCATAGCGATTACATCGGAGCTCGGACGTCTTTTAGCGGCTCGTAACTCTAACGGCAGGTACTCTGGAAACGTGGTAAGCTCGTGAAGTTTTTTCAACGTTGAAAAATGTCCACGAGAGCCTCGAGTACCTACGAGCGGCTATTACCGTAATTCTCCAAATTCGAGTCGTTGAAATTCGAGAAAACTCTTGAATTACCTCATACAGCGGGACAGGCCCTTTCATCTCTAACTAATCTGTTATGAGGTCCCCACCTGCTTTAAGATGACTGTTATCAATCCATGCCAAAGCAAAGCAAGATAGTGTGCTTTGATGACTCCTGTCCAGTAGCTCCGATATCCACTATTGTGAAGTGCTTTGAGATACTGGTGATGGCGCACATTAACTCCAGCTTCATAGACAACCTTGATCCATGATCATCACAACAGCTTCACAGCAGGGTCTCGACCCAAAACGTTGCCAATTCCTTCTCTCTATAGATGCTGCCTCTCCCGCTGAGTTACTGCAGCATTTTGTGGCTACCTTTACATCAGACACCATCGTTCTGGCCATACACTCATCCTTGGAACACCTAGGCAAACTCATATTTAGTGACTGCAGCTCTGCCTTTAACATATTAATCCCATTCAAACTCATCTCCAAACTCCTGTAGTTAGGAGTCAGCACCCATCTCTGCCACTGGATCCTTGACTTTTGACCGATAGACCACAATCAGACCACATGGAGGCTAGGTCCTCCATAATAATTCTAAAAACCAGTGCCCCACAAGGTTGCGTTCTCAACCTGCTACTATATTCCCTATTCACTCAGGACTGTGTGGCCAAATTCTGCTTTAACTTCATTCACAAGTTTGCTGGTGATACCACTGTTATGGGCCAGATTTTGAACAATGATAAGATGTACAGGAAGGAGATAGAGAGCTTAGTAACATGGTGTCAGGACAACAACCTTTCCGTCAATGTTAGCCACATGAAGGACGTAGATATCAACTTCAGGAAGCATGAAGGAGCGCATGCCCCAATCAGCAACAATGGTGTGGACATGGAAATGGTTAACAGCTTCAGGTTCCTATATATTATCCACAAGCTGTCCTGGATCAAGCACACCAACACCTGTAGTTCCTGAGGTGATTGAAGGTATTCGGCAGGTCTCCAATGACTCTCACCAACGTCTTCAGAAGCACCCTGTAGAAGCACTTCCGATCTTAGCCCAACTTGGTTTCGGAACAGCTCTGCCCAAGACTGCAAGAAATTGCAGAGAGTTGTGGATGTAGCTCAGTCCATCTCACAGTCCAAACTCCACACCATTGACTCAATCGACACTTCATGCTGCCTCAGGAAACCAGCCAACATAATGAAAGAGGTTTCCCATCCTGGTCATTCCTTTGCCTGCTCTCTCCAGTTGGGCAGAATGTACAAAAGCTTGAAAGCAGGTGCCACTAGACCTTGGAACAGCATCTTCCCCTCTGTAATCAGGCTTGTGAACAGTCTTTCCAGAGGCTAGGGTGCTGTCCGAGTAGCCTCTACCCCTTTGTGGACAATTGGACTTTGTCTATGGAACTGTTGTACTTGTGTTTAGATTGTTTTAGCTCATGTATAATATTATCTGATTTGTGTAGATAGCGTTCAAACAAAAGCCTGTCACTCTATCTCAGTACAGGTGACAATACTAAACCTAACACTAAACATAACCCAAAAAAGGAATTGAGACATGTGAAGCTCCATGTATTATTCCTGGAGAAGCATTTCCAGTATAGGCCAGTTATCTGGAAGGCTCTCACGACCTGTTTAGTTTAGTTTAGTTTAGTTTAGTTTAGTTTAGTTTAGTTCAGACATACAGCGTGGAAACAGGCCCTTCGATCCACCGACCAGCGATCCCCGCACATTAACACTATCCTACACACACGAGGAACAATTTACACATACACCAAGCCAATTAACTGATATACCTGTACGTCTTTGGAGTGTGGGAGGAAACCGAAGATCTCGGAGAAAACCCACGCATGGACCTGTTGTTCATAGACTATTTTAATCATTCCTTAACAATGGGTTTTGAAAATAGTAAGCAGCAAGCAATGATGTTGCTATGTTTCTCTGGTAGTTTTCAAGCCCCTCTGTGTATAAATTGTCATTACCAACTGTACAGATATATAGAAGTTGGGTGGCCATGTTACATTTATTATAGGACGTTTGTGAGGCCGCATTTAGAGCATTGTGTTCAGTCTGGGCATCATGTTATAGGAAAGATGTTGTCAAGCTGGAAAGGGTACAGAGAAGATTTACGAGGATGTTGCCAGGGCTGGAGGGTCTGAGTTACAGGAAGACATTGAGAAGGCTGGGATTCTATTCCTTGGATCATAGGAGGATGAGGGCTGATCTTGACGTGTACAAAATCATGAGAGGAATAGATCGGGTAGACGCACAGAGTTTCCTGCCCAGAGTAGATGAATCGAGGACCTGAGGCCATAGGTTGGACTAGTGTAGCTGGGATTGTGTTGACCGGTGTGGGCATGTTGGGCCGAAGGGCCTGTTTCCATGCTGTATCTCCCTATGACAATAACTGTTAATGACATTTGGCAGTATTCATGCAATTATTTGTGTGCTATCTGCAAGTCTCATGCTGGTTTAATATAATAGGCAGCACAGAGAATTCCCCAGTTAAAGTCTCCAGAATGCAGTGTAATTGTATCCTTTCACAATTTAGAAGGCTTCAGTTTGGTTATTATGTCACAGTGCGCGATTAAACACATTAACTGGCATTTGTTTTAACTATTGGTAGCCTAATTAAATGCTTGGCAAACAGAATTTTAATCAGCGCTTCTGAGCAGCAATAAAAAAACATGACCAACATGCCTTGTTACAAAATATGTATCTTGGGTAAAAGAGTTTTGAGGCTGCTTTTCGCAGAATAGTAATAATGTATTTGACCTTTATTTTTAAATGACAGTGGCACTCCTCAAATGAATTACGGATTTGGCCCACAACATCCAAAATCAATCCCAAGCATCCATTATTCTTCATGATTTAAGATTATTTGAAAACATCAAATCTAAAAATTTATCACACCAATCTTCACTTTACCATTTTGTTAATTTTTTTATGCCCTCAAATCCATCAGTAATATCTTTATCCCATAACACACCAAAATAAGATTATAAATTTAATTAACTTGCTTAGGTCCAAATACCAGGATCAAATTGATTTATTGGACTGTTGGTCTTCAATTAAATCGCAGACCTATTTCACACCAAGGACCACATTTTTCACCAGGCTCTTGAATTATTCTGTTCATTTATGCATTAAATAACACCATTTTTTACATACACTTACATAGGATCAATACTAACCTCAATGTTTCCTCAATGTAAGGTTGCTAAATCCATTTTAGTAAAGGCCACAAAAAGTCAAGAAACTAGGATATGAACTTGAAATCGAAGAAAATGAACTCCATTGATGTTGTTTACTTAGAAACTTCATAAATATATTCTTATTTGCACTTTTTATTGATTATCAACAAACATGTTCAAAATTAGTAAAGTGTAATTTTTTTTCAAATGAACAAATGCATGTATACATGTTGCCTGGGTTTCAACAACTAAGTTACAGAGATAGGTTGAATAAGTTAGGTCTTTATTCTCTGGAGTGCAGAAGGTTAAGGGGGGACTTGATAGAGGTCTTTAAAATGATGAGAGGGATAGACAGAGTTGATGTGGACAAGCTTTTCCCTTTGAGAATAGGGAAGATTCAAACAAGAGGACATGACTTCAGAATTAAGGGACAGAAGTTTAGGGGTAATATGAGGGGGAACCTCTTTACTCAGAGAGTGGTGGCGGTGTGGAATGAGCTTCCAGTGGAAGTGGTGGAGGCAGGTTCATTGGTATCATTTAAAAATAAATTGGATAGGCATATGGATGAGAAGGGAATGGAGGGTTATGGTATGAGTGCAGGCAGGTGGGACTAAGGGAAAAAAAGTTGTTCGGCACGGACTTGTAGGGCCGAGATGGCCTGTTTCCGTGCTGTAATTGTTATATGTTATATGGTTATATGTATTGTATGAAGGAATACAAACGTAAATTGCACAGTAGTTGGCTGGCTGAGAGTTCTGTTGAAGGAAGATCCTTCGGTACAATACGCGCTACACTACAGCATCATTAATTCCTGTCCTAATTTAGAGACCCAACCCAAAATCTCGACTATCCCTTTACCTCCGCAGATGCTGCCTGACCCATTGATCCTATTATGACCTGATCGGTCAGATATTCTTTGCATCTGACTCTCAGACATATATGAAACTTAGCTGGTCAAACCGGTGCAGTCTGGGATTAGGTCGTGTTGAGTTTACTGTCCTCTGCGCAATTACGGCGAGGTACAGGTACAATGAAAATCTTGCTTGCAGCGACATCATAGGCAAACACAAATATAGAATAATTATACCCAATTTACACATCAATTTTTGCAAGATAGTAAGAAAAAAGACTGTGCAAAAAGACGATATTTGTGCAAAACACAGTTGGAAAAAATATCCAAGTCAATGCAAGAGGTAGACCATAGTGTTAAATTATTTGAAGAATTCTAAAGAATTCTCTGAAGGTGTTCAATTGCCTGAAGAAGGGTTTCGACTCGAAACGTCACCAATTCCTTCTATCCAGAAATGCTGCCTGTCCTGCTGAGTTACTCCAGCATTTTGTATCTATCTTTGGTTTAAACCAGCAACTGCAGTTCCTCCCTACTCTGTTCAATTATCTCCCAGTTTCCTATTAATGTTTCCCCTTTCACCTTAAACAATAGACAATAGGTGCAGGAGTAGGCCATTCAGCCCTTCAAGCCAGCACCACCATTCTATGTGATCATGGCTGATCATCCACAATCAGTACCCCGTTACTGCCTTCTCTCCATATCCCCTGACTCCGCTATCTTCAAGAGCCCTATCTAGCTCTCTCTTGAAAGTATCCAGGGAACCGGCCTCCACCGCCCTCAGAGGCAGAGCATTCCACAATCTCTGTGTGAAACAGTGTTTGCTCATCTCCGTTCTATATGGCTTACCCCTTATTCTTAAACTGGACTCCCCCAACATTGGGAAGCAAAGCAAGAATTTCATTGTCCTATTAGGGTCCCATGACAATAAACTCACTTGAACTTGAACATGTTTCCTGCCTCTAGCGTGTCCAAATCCTATCAATAAGATCCCCTCTCATCCCAAATTCCAGAGTATACAAGCCCAGCCGTTCCATTCTCTTAGCATATGACAGTCCTGCCATCCCAGGAATTAACCTTGTGAACCTACGCTGCACTCCCTGAATAGCAAGAATGTCCTTCCTCAAATTTGGAGACAAAAACTGCACGCAATACTCCAGGTGTGGTCTCACTAGGGCCCTGTACAACTGCAGGAGGACCTCTTTGCTCCTATACTCAACTCCTCTTGTTATGAAGGCCAACATGCCATTCGCTTTCTTCATTGCCTGCTGTACCTGCATGCTTACTTTCATTGAGTGATGAACAAGGACCTCCAGATCCCGTTGTACTTCCCCTTTTCCCAACATGACACCATTAAGATAATAATCTTCCTTTCTGCTTTTGCTACCAAAGTAGATAACCTCACATTTATCCACATTAAACAGCATCTGCCATGCATTTGCCCACTCACTGTGCAGGAGCATGAAGTGAGGCAGGTGCTCAGGGCGGTGAACCCGAGGAAGGCTGCCGGCCCGGATGGCGTGACAGGAAGGGTTCTGAAGGAATGTGCAGACCAGCTCTCCGAGGTCTTCACGAAAATCTTCAACCTGTCCCTGTCCAAATCCATCATCCCACCGTACCTGAAGTCTGCCACAATCATCCCACTACCAAAAAAGCCTGTTATCAGCGGCCTTAACGACTACCGACCGGTCGCTCTCACACCAGTCATCATGAAGTGTTTCGAGAGGCTGGTCCAGCAGCACATCAAAGCCAGCCTCCCGCCCACCTTCGATCCACACCAGTTTGCCTACAGAGCAAATAGGTCCACTGAGGATGCCATCGCCACTGCTCTTCACACTGCACTGACCCACCTCGAACACCAGGGGAGCTATGTGAGGATGCTTTTCATTGACTTTAGCTCCGCCTTCAATACCATCATCCCCAGCAGACTGGTCACCAAACTCATGAATTTAGGACTCTCCCAACCCATCTGCCTCTGGATCAAGGACTTTCTGTCTAACCGCCCCCAGACCGTCAGACTGGGCCATCACCTCTCCACCCCCATCACACTCAGCACCGGCTCCCCACAGGGCTGTGTGTTGAGCCCCCTCCTCTACGCCCTCTACACCCACGATTGTGCCCCCGCCCACTCCACCAACACCATCGTCAAGTTTGCGGACGACACGACTGTGGTTGGACGTATCTCAGGAGGAGATGAGACAGCCTACAGGGAGGAAGTCCAAAGACTGGCAGCGTGGTGTTCAGACAACAACCTTATCCTAAACACCACAAAAACAAAGGAAATTATCATAGACTTCCGTAAGAACAGTGCAGCCCCCAAACCCCTATTCATCAATGGGGACTGTGTGGAAAGGGTCTCAGACTTCAGATTCCTGGGCACACAAATTACAGAGGATCTCTCCTGGACTACAAACACCACCACAGCAGTCAAGAAGGCCCAGCAGCGACTCTACTTTCTGAGGATCCTCAGGAAAAACAACCTGGAGGAGAAGCTGCTGGTGTCCTTCTACCGCTGCTCCATCGAGAGTGTGCTGGCGTACTGTATAACCACATGGTATGCCAGCTGCTCTGCAGCGGACAGGAGAGCCCTTCAAAGGGTCATCAACACCGCACAAAAAATCACTGGCTGCCCACTGCCCTCCCTGAAGGACATCTTCAGCTCTCGCTGCCTTGGCAGGGCAGCCAACATCCTGAAGGACCCTTCCCACCCTGGACACAACCTGTTCCACCTGCTGCCCTCTGGCAGACGGTACAGGTCTTTCAAAACTCACACAAACAGACTCAGAGACAGCTTCTACCCCATAGCCATACGTGAACTTAACAATGCAAAATAAGTAATAACACTCACATTCAACTGAATGGTTCTACCTCAGCTGCTATTGTTATTTATCTGTAATTTTTTTTTAATATGTATATATTTTTACCTTTTCTTATATATTTAAAATTGCTCTTGTGAATCGCACCGTGGGATTGACTTTTAAATTTTGTTGTACCGTGTGCAATGACAATAAAGAGATTCATTCATTCATTCATTCATCCAACCTGTTCAAGTCACCCTGCATTCTCATAGCATCCTCCTCACAGTTCACACTGTCACCCAGTTTTGTGTCATCTGCAAATTTGCTGAAGTCACTTGTAATCCCTTCATCTAAATCATTAATATATATTGTAAATAGCTGCAGTCCCACTAGTCACTGCCTGCTATTCTGAAAGGGACCTGTTAATCCCTACTCTTTGTTTCCTGTCAGCCAACCAATTTTCTATCCATGTCAGCACTCTACCCCCAATACCATGTGCTCTAATTTTGCCCACTAATCTCCTATGTGGGATCTTATCAAATGTTTTCTGAAAGTCCAGGTACACTACATCCATTGGCTCTCCCTTGTCCATTTTCATAGTTATATCCTCAAAAAACTCCGGAAGATTAGCCAAGCATAATTTCCCCTTCGTAAATCTATGTTGACTTGGATCGATCCTGTTTCTGCCTTGCAAATGTGCCGCTATTTCATCTTTTATTATTGATTCCAGCATCTTCCCCACCATTGATGTCAGGCTAACTGGTCTATAATTCCCTGTTTTCTCTCTCCTGCCTTTCTTAAAAATTGAGATAACATTAGCTACCCTCCAATCCACAGGAACTGATCCTGAATCTATAGAAAATTGGGAAATGATCACCAATGTGTCCACAATTTCTAGAGCCACTTCCTTAAGTACCTAGGATGCAGACCATCGGGCCCTGGGGATCTATCAGCCTTCAGTCCCATCAGTCTACCCAACATACCACGTGTGGATTTTTCTTCAGTACCTCCATCACCCCAGATCCTCTGGCTAATACATCAGGGAGATTGTTTGTGTCCTCCTTTGTGAAGACGGATCCAAAGTATCTGTTCAACTCATCTGCCATTTCCTTGTTCCCTATAATAAATTCACCCTTTTCAGTCTTCAAGGGTCCAACTTTGTTCTTAACAATTTTTTTCCTCTTCACATACCTGAAGAAGCTTTTACTATCTTTCTTTATATTATTGGCTAGCTTACCTTCGTACCTCATCTTTTCTCCCCATATTGCCTTTTTAGTTATCTTCTGTTGCTCTTTAAACATTACCCAATTTTCTTGCTTCCCGCTCATCTTTGCTACGTTGTACTTCTTCGCTTTTAGTTTATACTGTCCCTGACTTCCCTTGTAGGGTATATTTTCAGTCAACTTTGGCCAGCTCCTCCCTCATGGCTCAATAGTCCACTTTGTTCAAATGTAACACCCCCCCCCCCCCCCCACTATTAGTTTTAACACTGACACCTCTGATTTACCCTTCTCGATTTACCCTTCTCCCTCTCAAATTGTAGATTAAAACATAATTTTATGGTCACTACCTCCATATGGCTCCTTAATCTCAAATTCCCTTATGAAATCTGGTTCATTACACAACATTAAATCGAGAATCCCCTATTTCCCTGTTCCTGCCCACACTAGCACGAGGTACTGGAAGCAATCCCGCGATAACCACCCTGGAAGTTCTGCTTTTCAGTCTTCTTCCCAACTCTCTAAACACACGCTCCTTCCTCTTCTTCCCAATGTCGTTTGTGCCCACGTGCCCAACTACTGCCAGCTATTCACCTTCCCTCTCGAGGATGTTCTGAATTTGGTTTGTGATATCTTGAACCCTGGCACCAGGGAGGCAACAGACCATCCTCGAGTCTCGCCTGCCACCACAGAATCTCCAGTATATACCCCAGACAATGGAGTCACCCACCACTATAGGTCTGCCCGACGTCGGTCTCGCCGGTCCAATCTCATCGCTAGGATCATAAAAGACCTTGCTTTTATTCTATTCATTCCTCTCATGATTTTATACACCTCCATCAGATAAAGCCTCATGTATTATCCAACAAAATAAAGTCCTAGCCTGCCAAATCTCTTCTCATACCTCAGGCCCCTGAGTCTTGGCAACATCTTGTTAATCTTCTCTGCACTAATTTCCCTTTTCCCATATTCTCTCTCACATGTATATCAACTGCACTCATCCTGGCTCCAACCACCACAAACTATCCCATCAGCTGCCAACACTGGGGATAATTTACTGTTGTCAATTAACCTATTAACCAGGACATGTTTTAGATATGGAAGGAAACCAGAGCACCCTGGGGAAATCTATGCGGTCACAGGGAGAATGTGTAAAACCTACACTGTCAGCTTTGGAGGCAAGGAACAAACCCAAGAGCCACTAGTTAGCTGCATTATCTGAGATACCTCTGTGTCTCTCTGTATCTTTATGCTTTAACTTAATTGAAGGTTAAATTAATATAAATTTAAATGAAACCTATTGATCTTTTTGAAGTAACTTTAAATTATTTCAAGAGGCAAGAGTGTTTATTTGTTATGTGCACTGGATAGGAAATTAAACAATTAAATTCTTATTTAGAGCAGCCGACAGCACGGTGGCACAACGGTAGAGATGCTGCATTACAGCGCTTAAAGCGCCAGAGACCCGGGTACGATCTCGGTTACGGGTGCTATCTGTACGAAGTTTGTATGTTCCTTCTGAGAATTGTGTGGGTTTTCTCCGAGATATTCGGTTTCGTTGCATTTCGTTGTCCACACAAATTACCTTGGTATCAATCAATCATTCAATGTAAAAACTGTCCCCAGTGTAGGATGGGGTTATTGTGCGGGGATCGCTCATCGGAGAGGACTCGGTGGGCCGAAGGGCCTGTTTCCGTGCTGTGTCTCTGAACTAAACTAAACTAAACTACTGGTTCATTAGATGCAACAACAACAAGAATAAATGTGCTATAAATGATCAGTTATTCGTTTTGCATCGTTTTCAACTGTCCCTTATTAGCAACAGAAGAGGTCAGACGTTGCCATGGCAACAGAGGTTGTCAGATGTGTTGGCAACACAAGAGATCAGACGTTGCCATGGCATCGTCCAGGTCGCTCTTCCTAGGTTGCTGCCCACAGGAGAGTGGTGGAACAGAGTCCAGCAGGCCATGTGCAGTGTGGAGCTACAGGTTATTACAGGCAGTGGGTCTGATCATGTACAATCCAGCCCACTAACATACTGTGTGGGAGCTGTTTGCCTTTTTGTACATATCTGTTTGTAGACCCACAACGTACACTGCGTTTACAAAACTCAAGGAGCAGACAGGTTGCAACTATATTCAAGAGATTGACAGGAGGAACGTATATGGAGGAACGCATATGACTGCATACTGTAAATTGGAGAGAATTAGTCACTGTTGTCATTTTGTCTCATTCCCAGCTGCTCCCCCCCCCTCTCTGCCAACCCAGCTGCTTTAACATTCCCCTACTGGCGACTGCCATTTACACACAGTCTGCATTCCAGTTCTGGAAGCTCCCAGTTTAGCTTTAGTTCAGAGATACAATGTGGAAACAGGCCCTTCAGCCCACCAGGTCCGTACCAACCAGCGATCCCCGCACACTTACGCTATCGTGCACACACAAGGGGCAATTTAGATTTCTACCAAGCCAAGTAACCTACAAACCTGTATGACTTTGGAGGGTGGGAGGAAACCGAAAATCTTGGGAAAAAACCCACACAGGTCACGGGAAGAACGTATAAACTCTGTACAGACAGCACCCATAGTCAGGATCTGTAAAGCAGCAACTCTACCGCTGTGCCAGCGTGCCACCCTGGACCGGACTGGACTAGACTGAGTTTGTTTAAACAATAGTCTACTGCAATTCAACTTCAATGTTTCTAGTTAAGGAGACTTCAAACACTACTCGGTGAAGCTTCAGAGAACAACTCACTGTTGGCACCAGAAGATAGATTTCATGGAACCTATTTCCTTGCCGCTTTAGACACTCCGTCTTTAGGTAGCTGTGCCTCATGGTCACCCCGACTGGCACAGTAAATTGCAGCTCAAAAACTGGCCGTTTTCGATGTTTTTAACGGGTGTGAAAGTGCGTGTTTTCCCATTCACTAACATGTACCGGATGTATAGCATGTACTCCACTTCAAATTTTCTGTCACGTGGGTGCGGATCTACGCTCCAGTGACCTTTCGTGAAATCACCCTATGAATGGTTCGATCGCCCCGACCGCGGGAGAAAAGGAGGAAAGAAGGTAAAAGTTTTACAGCGGGCGGACAGCATCTTTGTGCTCCATCTCAGATGGTAAGCTGCAACTTTAAACTGACATCCAACAGCTTTGTCAGGTTGCATGCGCCTGACTTCACCAGTTTGACCGCCTTTCAGGGTAGCCTCTGAAGCGACTCACTCTTACAGTTTGCTCTCCGACGCAACAAGCTTTTCCGACAACGAACTGCTGATTTGGGAAGAATCTAAAACACAACTGGCTGTATTTAAGAAGTTTTGTAACAAAGTTTTACATCCCAGACACGAATTCTTTACTGAGACACATCTGTGTGACCTGGGAGTCTCAAGGGGGTGAGATAACAGTCTGGGTCAATGGGAGACACAGTGTACGGAAGATTGGTGGAAAGGGTCACGTTGTGAAAGGGTCTGGTCAGTTTATTTTAGGTCAGGAACAAGACTCAGTCGGTGGAGGTTTTGACGCCAGTCAGTCGTTTGTCAGAGATAACTGATGTTCACCTGTGGGATCATGTTCTCCAACCCAGTGGCATAGAGATGATCAGTCAGGGTTGTTTCAGTAAAGGGGGGAACATCATTGACTGAAGACTAACAACGTTTACATCACGAGGGTACGTAAGAATTAAAGATAATAATGATTGCATGTTTGCAACTTTCCTGGCTACAAAAACCAACAAAATGTGGAGAGCAAAACGCAATGTCCTCAAACTGCACTTGTTGAATATAGAAACATAGAAACATAGAAATTAGGTGCAGGAGTAGGCCATTCGGCCCTTCGAGTCTGCACCGCCATTCAATATGATCATGGCTGATCATCCAACTCAGTTCCCATACCTGCCTTCTCTCCATACCCCCTGATCCCCTTAGCCACAAGGGCCACATCTAACTTCCTCTTAAATATAGCCAATGAACTGGCCTCAACTACCCTCTGTGGCAGAGAGTTCCAGAGATTCACCACTCTCTGTGTGAAAAAATATGACCTTGCTTTGCAATCTTTCCTCTCTAAACCAGATCAGCAGAAGTAGTGGTGTCGATTCCAGAATAAAGGGCTGTTTACGTCAGGGTAAGGGACAACTCACTGTCCTTCCAGTTTCTCATCACCCTCACTGACAGGGTAATGGCTTCAAACTCAGTACACTAGAGTCTCGGCCATTCCGGGGAGCAGGGAACCATGGTGGATGTACCCACTCCCCCTCCCTGCTCACTCACCCACCTGCCAAGCCAGCCAGCCGGACCCCTCCTCGTTACAGCGGCGGAAGCGACATTTCCAAGAGAATGGGGCAGAGAGCTGGGGCAGCGCTGGGATGGGTGCAGGGCAGAGGGGGCGTACCAAAGGAACAAACAAGTTTGTGGCTTCAAGGGGCAGGCGGCAGAGGTCTTGTGCCCAATCGAGGTAGACCGCTCTTCCCCCTGCAAATGCACACACAGAAAGAGAGAGATGAGAGCAGAGAATGATCCCAGCCTAGCTCTGGCAGTGGACGGTGCGCATTTTCCCTTTGTAGGTCATATCAATAGATGCGGCCGTGCTGAATTCTACCTTTAAAAAGCCGCAGGATGGAGCTGTCTTTAACACTGTTGCTTCACCACCACCGCCTGCTTGTTGCACAATGGCAGTGAATGTGGGACCGAGATCCTGCCTAGTTTTTTTAAATTCTGAAATTGAATAACTTTCAATAATGAATCAGAATATATTTACTGTATGAGATGCTGTCCAGCTCCTATATTTGATACTTAAAACAGACCTTCATTCATGGTTGGCTCAAGAGTAACTCGGGAGATGAACTTGGAACATCGCAGAAATGAGAAGTAAACGGCAAACTTATACATACCCGTGGGAACTCGGTTAAACTCTTGATCATAACCTTGGAGTCTCGTACACAACCATGAATCTTTCACTCGGGGTCACTCGTGGGTCAACTCGCACCATGAGACAGGGCTATTAAAGAGTGCCCACGGTAGACTCACGAGTCACAAAGGTAAACACATGGGCCACAACGTTCTTACAACGAGTTTAAATGTTTACATTTTTAACTTCAGCAGTACATTTTACTCCTGGAAAACTTTAAACATGTTTGAATTTCACGGGTTTCATAAATGTTTCACGGGTACCTGCCGTTAGTGCCATGAGTCGCTAAGTTGGGTCCACGAGTTCCAACGTTCCCGCTACGTTAACTGTACGTAGTTACCACAAGTTAAATTTGTTTTAAACTCGGGGTACCTCGTGGGTCAACTCGCACCGTGAGATGGGTTTTATTCACCTTCCACCACAGTGGGGAATGTGAGGTTGCCGAGAAACAAGATGGACATTGCGGCGGGACTCGCAGATGTCCAGCCATGAATGAAACGGGACACAAAGTTTGTGTAATCAATCGGTCTTTACTGGTTCCTCACAATACAGCTCCCTACTCCTTCAACAGGGCACGGGCGTTGCCTGACCTTATATACTCCCAGGGGAGCCCCGTGACCTGCGCCTCCTATCACCGAGACATTGACTCCTCCTTCCTGACCTGAGGGTTCGCACTGCACGTGGCTCACCACCAGGTGCCACCACATGACCCCGCCCACAACCAGAGGCACTGAAAAGGACTGGACGCTAGATGGCCAGATCTCGCACATACGGCCTGATTTTGAAGATTTTGGAGGAAGCTTGGATGGCGGATGCTCCCGATGGCGAGGTTGACCCACCTGTACTGGCTCGCTCAGGTCCAAATGGGCTGGCTTCCATCAAGCCACATACACAGTTTCTTGCCGCCCCCCCTGTCCAAAACAAACGTTGTGGGCCTGTGGCGCAGCAACCACAAGGGACCCTCATATGGGCACTGCAAGGGTGACCTGTGGGCATCGTGGCACAGAAAGACATAAGGACTATCCATGAGTGCCGGTGGCACATGGAATGGAGCCACCCTATGACAAGACGTCGGGACGGGAGACAGTGTGCCGACCCTCTCCCGCAAGCGCACCAACACAGATGACGGCGGCTCCCGGGACCTATCATCGGCTGGGATAAATTCCCTGGGAACGGTGAGCGGAGCGCCATAAGCCAACACTGCTGGGGACGATGATAAATCCTCCTTCGTGGCGGTCCGAATTCCTAGCAGGATTCACGGCAACTCGTCCATCCATTCAGGGCCGTGAGGCGAGTATTCAAGGCGTCCTTAAGTTGGCGGTGGAACCGCTCCGCCAACCCATTCGACAGGGGATGGTACGCTGTTGAATGGTGGAGCTGCATCCACAGCAGGTGGGCCATTGCAGACCACAGTTCGGATGTAAACTGGGCCACCCGGTCGGAAGTGATGTCCAATGGAACCCCGAAGCAGCAGTACAATTAGCCACGAGGGCGCGAGCGCATGACTGGGCAGAAGTGTCCATGAGTGGGATGGCCTCCGGCCACCACGTAACACGGTCCTCCACTGACAGCAGTTGCCAAACACCCCGGGACGGAGGCAGCGGCCCCACGATGACAACATGCACGTGGTCGATGTGCCAGCGACGCACTGCGAACTCCTGAGCCCGGAGCCCGGAGCCCGGATGTGCCAATACCCCTTTGATGTTTGGCACGGAATGTACTCCCGGGCCCCGCGGCCGACTTGCTTCTACAACCGGTGCCACATGAACCTCGTGGCCACCATCGCCTCCGTGGCTGGGATAGACAGGTGGGCCAACCCATGAATCACGTCGGAAATGTGACGGCACCTGGCCACTGGAACAATAGGCAGTGGCTGTCCCGTGGACACTTCACACAGCATGGTACTGCCCGAGGAATCCGAGGGACCCAACAGCACGTCCTCGAGCACCAAACACGAGAACACAGTTCGATATGCGCCACAGCCAGGGCGGAGTAGTCTATTCTGGGGGCCACGTTGAGAACGGCTGCGATAGCCAGGCGGGACAAGGCGTCCGCAACCAGGTTACATTTACCGGCGATGTTTCGGAAGTCCGTGGTTAACAATGAAATAGACACGAACTGGCGCTGCTGGTGGGCAGAATAGGATCCGAGACCTTGGCGAACGCAAAGATGAGGGACCTATGGTATGTGAAAGCAATGAAGTCCCAGCCCTCTGGGAAATACCAACAGGTGCAAGGCGAGCAGCTCCTGGTCGAATGCACTATATCGTGGCTCTGCCGGGTTCACCCAGTGACCGCCGTACGACTGCTCCAACACGTCACCGACTGCGGAGTTTGAGGCGTCCATGGAAAGAGCTGTGGGGACGTCGGCCCGCGGATGCACAAGCAATGTTGCCCAAACACCGCCACGGCATTGAGGGGGCACATCATTCTAGCTGCCGCAGGCACGAACTGGTGGTAGAATGTTACCATCCTAATGAATTTCTAGAGGCCCCGCACTGTGGATGGCCATGGGAACTGGCGAATTGCTTTGACCCTGTCCGGTAGAGGCACTGCACCTTGCTGCATCACCCGGGGGCCCAGAAAGTCAATGGCACAGAGGCCGAACTGGCATTTGGCAGGGTTGATGACCAGGCCATGCAAACTGAGGCGCTGACACAATAAACGAAGGTGGGCGCAGTTTTCCTGCTGTGAGTGACTCGAAATGAGGATGTCATTTAAGTGGATGTATAGGAAGTTGAGCCCGTGACCCACGGTGTCTATTAGGCTTTGGAAGACCTGCACGGTGTTCTTAAGACCAAAGGGCTTCAGCAGGAACTAAAACAACCCGAACGGGGTGATTATTGCTGCCTTTGGGACATCCTACGGTCGCACGGGGATCTGGTTGTAGCCCCGGACTAATCTATTTTTTAAAAGAACTTAGCCCCGACCAGATGGGCTGAGAAGTTCTGGATGTGGGGGATGGGGTAACAATCGATGATGGTGACCTTGTTAAGGCGGCAATAGTCACCGCAAGGCCACCAATCCCTGGAGCCCTTTCGCACCATGTGCAGCGGGGAGACCCACGGGCTGTTGGAGCGTTGGACAATGCCCATAGCCTCCATGCTTCGAAACACCGCCTTTGTGATCAGGAGTTTGTCGGGGGCCAGCCTGCAGGTGCGGGCGTGGAGCGGTGGTCCCGACGTAAGTATATGGTGCAGCATACCAGAAGGTGTGCAGGGGAACTGCGTACGCAGAAATGGTGTTGCAACTTCTGGATAACTGCTTCAGATGTGATGGTTTGGAGTAGATCAATGTCAAACCAGCACGAATAAGAGTCGACAAGAACCAGATAGTATTTCCCATGCCATTCAAATATATCGGTGGCTACCGTGGACCACAGTAAAGGAGGAACCAGGTGCGGCAGTAAGGGCTGCTTCGGCTGGTGTGGCGTCAGGCTTTTGCAGATGGTGTAGACTTCAGTTTTGTCACGTATATACTTGGTCATACCAGGCCAGTAAAACATGCTCTGTGCCCGTTGTAAGGTTACCTCCACGTGGGGTGGCCCCTGTGGATGTCGTCGAAGTACTTGTCCCAGAGGACGGCTGGGACAACTGCCTTGTGGCCCTTGACTATAATCCCGTCCTGTAACACCAGTTCATCGTGAACCAGGAAGTATGGGCGGATCACGAGCGGGGTGCTGTGTTGTTTATCTGGCCAGCTACGCCGGATGACTGCGGACAGCAATTGTAAAGTCTCGTCAGCAGCCGTGTGCTCTGCCAGGCAGCTTAGGCAATCAGTGGGAACATACGATACCTTCATTACAGAGAACTGGTCCTGTTCAGAGGACTGTTGTTCGCTGGTTTTGCATGATCTCCTGACGCAAAACCTGTTTTTTCTGGTCTCCAAATGGAGGCGTGTGTTCGTATCCCACTTCTGACACCATGTGATGAGTCGAGTCGTACTCACATCAAGATACAACACATATTTATTAAAGTCCACTTACAGCATTGGTCTGCTGGACATTACAGTAACTAGCAGCTACTCAGACTGAATTACGTAAGCAAGATCTTGGTAATATAAATCACATATTAGGCAAAGCAACTACTAACAAGCATACAATTGGTTAGTAGGAAATAACCAATCTACAATCAGTGCCTACTAATAACAAGTGTGTTTCCAGGAAATGTGAGGGAGAAACCTACCCCTTCATTACCTCTTCCACTCACTCCATGTAACAAGTTAACCTGTAGTTATATCTGAGTGAGTTGTTTTTGCACATCTTATAAGGTCATAAGGTCAAAAGTGATAGGAGCAGAATTAGGTCATTCAACCCATCAAGTCTACTCTGCCATTCAATCATGGCTGATCTATCTCTCCCTTCTAACCCCATTCTCCTGATTTTACTTCGGAGTCACGTGAGTGACTACGTGAAGAACCCCGCTTACGACGCATGCGTGTCATATCGCATACACGCATTGCACGAGTCAGGCATGGGAGAGAACGTCTCCCTAGAGGTAAATGGAAAGAAGCAGGTAAGAGACTGCAACATTTTTGCCACTTACCTTGCAGGTAGGAAACTGCAGGAGAAGCTGCCGGAAAGCTGGAGGGGAGAACCGTGGAGACAGCGGGCAGCCAGCAACATCAGCAGCAGCCGACGGCACGCGAATCCTCCGGAGAGGAAACAGCTGTGCCCGACGTCGCTCCCCGCACCGGCAAGATTCACTGCTGCCGGGCGGGAAGCGAAGCAACATGTCCCGGGGGTTTCCAGACTCAGGCGAGTCTGGGTTGGATGCAGTCGCTAGCGGCATTGGAGCTGATTGAAGCGGCTGGAGGACCGGGGCGAGCGACCAGTACCGTGAGTACGGGGTTGGTCAGAGGGGTTGAAGCCCTACGAGCAGCTGCGGGTGGCCTATGCTTGGGGCATTTCTGCAGGTTGTTACCGCTGCCAACGACCATGAGGGACCAGTGCTGTAAGCAGCAGTGTCGGTCCCAGCGGCTAGAACGAGCAGCCGGGAGCGGCCAGTGCTGGGGGCATTGGTGCTGGGTTTAACGGCTGCAGAAGACCGCGAGGGACCAGTGCTGTAAGCACCAGTGTCGGTCCCAGCGGCGAGAGCGAGCAGCCAGGAGCGGCCAGTGTGCTGAGGGCATTGGTGCCGGTTTGACCGGCTGCAGAACAACCACGAGGGACCAGTGCGTGAGCACCGGGGACGGTTCCAGTGGTTGGAATTAACAGGTTTGTTGCACTGCATTCTGAATTTCTAGGAATGGACAGAGTAACGCGAAGGAAGGCTGCGGAGAAGGTGCAGGAAGTAAGTCAGGAGGCACAGGAGTCTCGGATGGAGAGCTGTGCCTGACTTATTCCCACGTCGGCAAAATCAACTTCTCGGCCGGGCGGGAAGGCAAAGAGAAAACTACATTACTGTGAAAGTGATGTGGATTTGGAGCAGTCACTGGATAAAACCTACCAGTACCGGAGCAGGGAGCTGGAAAGCCGGTACGAGTGGCTGCAGGATGATAAGTCGCCAGCAGGTGCCCTTGAGTACTGGGACCGCAAGGAACGGCATAGTTATATCGGGCGGCCGGGAGCGACCAGTGCCCGTAGGCATGGGGACCGGCTGCGGGAAATACCGCGTGCGACTAGTGCCCGAGAGCACCAAGGTCGGCACCACCGATAACCATGGAGGTAGGTGAATCTGGGGCTCCAGAATTAATAGGGAGCACGGAAGTTGGAGGGACATTGCAACTTCATTTGGAAGCATGGTGTAATATAACTATAGACAGATATATTCTTAGCAGTATTAAGGGATATCTGATAGAGTTTCTACACAAACAAAACCCTCCAGTACAACATACACCGGACAGAATATACATGCTTACTAAATGGGAACAAGCTAAAGCCCACATAGAACTATAAAGATTATTCACTAAAGGGGTAATTGAACAAACCAAACCTGAACAACAGGAATTTGTCTCAAACATATTTATTAGAAATAAGAAAGATGGGGGTTGCCGTATTATTATTGATTTATCAACGCTTCACAATGTTATGCAATATGTTCATTTTAAAATGGATACTTTTAGCACTGCTAAAGAATTAGTTTCAGCAGGCTACTTTATGGCAAGTATTGATCTTAAAGATGCTTACTATACAATACCCATCAGAGGTAAAATTCTTAAACCAGCTTTGGCATTGCCGCAACAACAAAATCATAGAGTAATGGCATAGTTGGATGAATACTTATTGTGGGAATAATTTATGAATTGGCATGTCAGGCAGTGGTTGCCACAAAACAATTGTTTGAACAGCTGGGATTCATTATCCATCCAATTAAGTCAAAATTGACACCATTAACACATTTAATATGTTAATGACTTTACTAATAGGAAAAGCCACAGAGTTACAAAAGGATTAGAGCACTCAAAATTAATAGAGGCCATTTTTTGATGGCCAATGGAGCTAACAATTGAAGCCATAAAAGAATTACAATGGTGGGAACACAATGTTAAGTATGGCTCCAACCCAATAGTTATTGACAACCTGTCTGTGCTATTACAAACAGATGCCAGTGCAATTGGTTGGGGTACAACTGATACCATCTCGAGCTGTGGGGGGAGATGGAATATACAAGAAGCTAACCTACTTAACACTAAGGGTATAAAGTACTTAGAAATGTTAAGTGCATTTTATGGGTTAAAATCTTATTGCTCAGGAATGAAACAGCAGCATGTTAGATTGCAGATAGATAATACCTCGGTGGTGGCATATATAAGTCATATGGGTGGAAATATATCAACATCTTGTGATGAATTGACAAAATCAATTTGGCAATGGTGTGTCCAAAGGAATATTTGATTATGGGCTACGTATCTACCAGGGATACTAATTTAGTGGCAGACACCAGGTCACAAAAATTTATTGAAAGTACTGAATGGATGTTGAATAGAATGGTATTTGCTGAAATCACAGTAAAGTATGGAAGGCCGGATATTAGATTTGCATCCAGGTTTAAATCACCAGTTACCGAGGTATGTATCATTGGAACCAGATCCTGGGGCAGAAGCTACAGATGCATTTTCACTGCACTAGGGGGGAAATGGTTCATTTATGTATTTCCTCCTTTTCTGCCTAATCAATCGGGTACTAAGGGAAATTCAACAGGAATCGGCATCTGGGATTTCTTAGTGCCTGATTGGCTTACCCAACCATGGTTTTCCGTGGTACAGGACATGGTGCTGGAACCATGTATAACTTTAAGACATAGTCCTAAGTTACTGGTGCATCCAGTAACTGAGGATAGCTATCCATGCCATAGAAAATATTGATTTAGTAGTTTATAGACTCTAAAAGACCGCTACGGGACATGGGGCTATCAAAAAGAACTGTGGACATGATCACAGCAGCACAAAGAAGGTCTACACAAAAACAGTATTTAGGTCATATTAAAAATGGACTAATTACTGCCATAATAACCTTCTGGACCACAGAAATAAGGATGTTCCGGCGGTGCTAGAGTTTTCTCACCAGCCTGCACTATGGAGGACTTAGTTACAGCACTGTGAATAGTGCCAGAAGTGCATTGTCAAGTTATTGGTGGCAAGGAACAGAAAGACAGTCTGTGGGATCACATCCTCTGGTAGTTAAACTTTTAAGAGGCATTTTTAACACCAAGCCACCCAAAACAAGATACAACCAAATCTGGGATGTAAGTGTGGTCCTGACCATGCTAAGGAATTGGTCGCCGGCTACAGCATTAAATCTGGACAAACTAACTAAGATATGGTAATGCTGATGGCGCTAGTCACAGCGCAAAGGGTCCAGTTATTGCAAAAAGTAAGACTGGAGGGCTTGACTATGGCGGCAGGAAGTTTGGGTTTTTTGTGATCCAGGACCTTATTAAACAAAATAGACCAGGATCAGCGGGGCAGGTCATAGAATTTATGGCCTACCCGGAGGACAAACGCCTTCTGTATAGTGAAGCACGTTTTGTTATACATTGAAAGGACAAAGGCTATCAGAGGCAAGGGAATGGCGTTTTATCAGCTTTAAGAAACCGTACCGTAGACTGTAACTCAGACCATTTCGCGGTGGCTGAAATATGGGTTAAGATAGGCGGGAGTGGACACTAACATATTTAAATCTCACTCCACCAGGGCTGCAGCTACATCCGCAGCAAAACGCCTTGATGTATCCATGGACCAAATCCTCAGGATTGCAGGATGGTTGTCGGAGAAAACGTTTTCAGAAATTTTATAACAAACCAGTTAGCAGTATGGGAACGTTTTCAGGGGGAAAAAAATTTAAGTTCTGTATGATAATTTATCCCTGAAGAATACAGGGTTATGATTTGAATTAATTAGATATTATTTATCATTTCCATTAAATAATTGGTATGAATGTTTTGAATATCATTAACAATTTCTCCCAAACTACCAAGGCAGTTGTGAAGCATGGACTCGTTCCACGGCATGAGGTCACAGAGCTTTGAAATCTTCACGTAGTCACTCACGTGACTCCGAAGTAAAATAGTAAGATTAAACGAGAACTTACCAGTTTGAAGTTTGATCTTTATTTTTATGAGGAGGAACGTTGAGAGAATACGTGCCCTCCGCTCCCACCCTCGAATGGTCATATCTTAAACTGGTATCTCTTTAATAATCTTACTATTTTAGGTCATTATAGTGTATCTGTGACCTCACACCGCTGCTTTGAAGGATGACACGCATGCATCGTAAGCGGGGTTCTTCACGTATTCCCTCAACATTCCTCCTCATAAAATAAAGATCAAACTTCAAACTGGTAAGTTCTCGTTTAATCTTACTATGTCTCCCCATAACCCCTGACAGCCGTACAAATCAAGAATCTATCTATCTCTGCCATACAAATATAAATTGATGTTTCACCACCGTCTGCCTAAAGATATTCCTCCTCATCCCCTTCCTAAAAGAACGACCTTTAACCTGAGGCTATGACCTCTCGTCCTAGACTCTC